>NW_022707250.1:0-5176 GCF_011630105.1 Anneissia japonica | reverse complement strand
AGAGTCAGTCATATCAAGAATTACTCAAATCTGTATGGACACTTCAAAACCAACAGAGAGGCTGGTTACAGTACTGTATTGATTTTCTCTATTCATGTCAGGCAGTTAAATATATTTCTTGGAATTATTTTAACAGAATCCACTATCAAGGGGTAAGAGGTTTGTTTTATTATTAAGGTGGCTTACTATTAGAATATAACATTAACGGGCATAATAATAGTAGTAGTAGACTTGGAGAGGCCGTAGCCTACGCTTGGTTGCATATTATTATAATAAATTAATTGAGGTCCTCTACTCTCTCTCTTTAGGCCCAGGCCCGCTATCTCCTTTTGAGGCCTATCTAAACTACAGTCTTGCCCTAGAGTTTACCTATTAAGAGTGGTAACTTAGGCCGTGCTCATTATTTAATTAATGAACTAATTGGTTTAGGATTAAACCAACCATCCTTATAATATTTAAAGATGTGTATAAGAGACAGGGGGTGGGTAAAGCTATTTTTTGTTGCCGAAAGTTAATGTATGTAATCAGTAATATAAATTGTGGTTGGAGAACAGTTGAAGAAACAGAAAACTACCTGGCTTTTGAAGGTGAATATAATGTGTTGTTTATGTTTCAAATTTACTGGCCTAGGCTCTGATTAGCAGCATGCTCCAAATAGAAATCTTATACAGTTGCTACGATGGCGGTAGTAATGAGTAGCCCCCCTCCCACCCTTATGTAATGTACACTACGACCCCCGGGAAACGTGTTTCATGGTTAGGTCACTTACTGTCAAGTTTTTGGTCCGTTACAAAATCATTTCTTTGTATGTAAATTTCGCATAATGGTCAGTCAATTTTTTGAAGAAGGGGTGCGCCACGCACGCAATGTACTGTATAACGCTAATTGGGCAAGTGACGCATCTTTATCAGGTGTCGTATAGTACGTCATACAACTGTTGGCTGCATAATTATAATGGATATTGAAATTGTAATGTATAGGCATAAACAGCATGGGACTGATAGTTCACTTTTGATAAAAAAAAGAAAAAAAAAAAGAAGAGAAGTAGTGTAAACTGGTAGTCTCTTATCTCTGCTACATTAAGCTATACTCTATACTTAAGCAATACTCTTATTTCAATACATTAATTTTGAAGGGAAATAACACATTGAAAACTGTTTAAAAGGTACACCTAACCCTAAAGCCACAGACAGCAAAATCAATTTAAGACGATTTTAAGTTATAAAAAAAATTGGAGCATACAGGTAGGCCTATTTCAAATGACTTCCCCTGCCCCTTATTTTTTAATTTTTACCTTATTTTTCTTTTTAAAAATGGTTGAAAATTCCCAGGACTAAATGTACACTTTCCTCTGCTCTATTTTCCTGTTTTGCTTCCTTGGCACGTTTTTTTAAATGTTTATGTTAAGCGCATAGATGTCTCCATACCATTATTATATTTATTATTAAATAAGTTGTTTTGTTATATCTTTCAGGAAGGTAAAAATACGAGCAAAGTTATTACAAGCGATCGTGATTTAATATTTCAAACTTGATTTGTTCAACTGCAAAATTCATACTGATATCTTAATTTAGCTTGGTACCATCGAACAAGAAATGGCATTGATGTGGATAGTTGCTGCTTCAATATCACTAAGAATGCTGGTTTATGCACGCCTGTAACACGAATATTTTTTATTATGGTTTCATGAAATTATTATGATAAACTCTAGTAATGCTTTAATATAATAGGCCTACATTAAGGGCAGAAATTTAAACAGAACTGTGAAGTGAAGTGAAGGACTCCAGAATAAGCTTGAATTTGGGGTTCAGTATTTGTAACAGTAAGACTGGACGATGAGAAAGGGTATGCAAGTGAATAGAGGAGTAATGACCCTAGCCCATGATGTATGTTATTATTAAAGAAATGTTTGTTTATCTATCTTTAGCACGGTGTATTTTGTAAGTCTACATGAGTTGATTAAAGCCATAGTTATTTTATTAGGAACTGAACCAAATTAAAGACCGATTGGAACTGTGACCAACTGAAGGCCTGTTAGAACTGGGACCGATTGAAGACAAGTTGGAACTGGGACCGATTGAAGATTAGTTGGAACTGTGACCGAATAAAAACGAGTTGGAATTTGAACCAGTTGGGACTGGGGCTAGTTTGATTATCAAAAAATACAACACCCAACTGGTTCCATTTCGAACTGGTCCAAATAGTATTTTTACCTGGGAACATCACATTATTACATGTTCTAGCTGTGGAATTTTCCGAATTAATTCTCGAAAATGTAGAGTTAATTTTAAATGTGATCCTTTTCACAGTCTACATTTGCAATATCGTAATAATTAATTCCAAATTATTTAAAATAATAAGTAATTATGTATATTTTATCACACTAAATAATATTTACTTCCAGACGCTGTTGTTTCTTATTCGGGATTGGCGTGGTCATAGAGAGTTCCCCTTTGGTGAAGATGGAGGAAATCAATACCTGAAGAAGTGCATGGTTTGTCTCACTTTTTTGTTTAAATCCGTCTCTGTATTAAAAGCTTCAAGTATACGATTACAATGAGGAAACTTAACTTCGGTTATTGTGTACAGTATGGTTTACTATCTAAATGTAACAAATAACAATTTAAGTTTAAGTGGTACTATGTTAGGTTCAAAAGAACAGTTATTTTTATTCTTTTTTACAACTTAACCTTTGTAAAAACTTGTAATCTTAAATGGTTATAACTTTGTTCAGGAATGTGTCGGATTTCTATTTCCAATAGTAACAAATAGAGAAACAACCATCCTTATAATATTTAACTTCTTAAATTCTGTAATTATTCAGATTTTAAACATTTGAAATTTGTGTTTACGCTATTTCCTTGTTTTAATATCTCAAAATTTGCTTTGGTATTTTAACAGTTAAGAGGTAAAGGTAAGAGAACAACCCATAACTTTACGGAATGGAATACTGTGGCCCCTTTTGTAATTTTTGAATAGTAACTTTTTAAAATATTTTATCATATTTGTACAGGTAAATATTGTAATCTGTAAACATTGTCTTGCCCCTTTGCTGTTTCTAATATATTTTATGTATCTTTATTCAGTGGGTGTATTTGGCTCTCAGCCCATTGTGTATTCTCGGCACCACTCTGGCCATTTACTGATTTGTGATTTTGTGCCGAATGTAATGAATGAATGAATGAATCAATCAATCAATTAATACATCAATAAGTAAATAGTAAAAACGTTTAAATTTTGATGTACTATGTGTTAACACTTTACTTGACATAAATTAGGACTAAAAATATTGTAATATATACTGTAATATACTGCAATGTTGAAGTATAGCTAATTAAAGTTATAAAGGTTTTTACATAGGTAACATGTACCTCATGTAACATTTACTTTGTTTTCTACACTCGATAGGCAACCAACCTCGGTGACCAAGGTAAAGAAAATATTGAAGTAAGGAAAAACATTAGTAAAGTGTTTACTAAACTTAAAGTGTAACCTGATGCCTACCCCAGGAGATGATGTCTGTGAGGGAATGCCCAAGGTTTGTAATTAAATAGATTATTCACAAATTTATCAGAAATGTGTGGGGTATTCATTGTATATTTCATCAATCCAAACATTAACGAAACAAACAATGGAAATTACGAAGCAAATCTAAAATCAAAGACATAAAAAATACTTTGCACCAACATTACTCGTTTATTTTATTTTGCTTTAGTGAGGTTATGCAAAATACCCAGTATAAGCCTTATGTACGATATTACGCGCCATTAATTAAGAAAATACGCCACACCGAAAACCAACGACGGACAGGATTGAACTATAGAAGGAGTTTATTTACGTGTGACATTCACGCAGAACCGACATGAACAGCCATGCTGCCAAGAGAGAGAGAGAGGCCGCCACCTGAGGGCGCACCATGGCATGGCGTGACTTGTTTTTTCTTCTTCTTATCCATTGTGTTTTAACTTTCTTAAACTAAACAAGAGCGAAAACCACAACATTGTATTATAAATACAGAAGTAACATAGCAATGTGGGACTATATACCCATAGTTTCTTGTAAACAGGTATGAAACTGAAGCGAATATAGCTCAATTTATCAGTGGAAAATACATACTACTGTACAAATAAACATAATAACATGACAAGAGTACAGTGAAACCTGTAGGTACACTGTAAAAAAAATCTGTAATTTTACAGAGAAAATTCGTCTGTAATTTGTTTTTACAGGATTTTGCTCTTAAAAAAACATACAAATTTTTAATTTTACATATTTGTGCGTATTTTAACAGGTTGTATGTATTATAACATTCGTTTTTGTTAATTAAGCAACAATCTACATAATGTATGTTAAATTACATGTACGGTATTTATAAATCTGTAAATTTACAAAATATTATGTTTCTGAGTCATTAATTTTACATTTTTTTGGTATTTTTAATAATTTCTGTAATACAACAGTGGTTTTGTTAAATTAACACCTTATTTGCATAATGTTTGTTAATCTACATATCTTGTATATTTTGATAAATCTAAATTTACGATTGTTTTTGTGATATTAATTTTGCTTGTGTTTTATTTTAACAGAATATTACCGGTAAATTACGAAGTTTACAGAATGTATGTTATTTCTGAAAACTCTGTAAATCTACAAACTCATGTTATGGTGGTATTTTATTTGTGGTTGTGTCAAAACACTTCGTAAATTTACTATACTTTGACGATTTGTAGAATTAGGGCGTAATATTTTTTAATTTTTTTTTGTTTTTTTTTAAATAATAATAATAAAAATAATAAAACTTTAAAAATGTCACTGGAGATATCACGTGATGAATAAACCGCGCGCTGGAAGATACGCTGATGTGCGCCAAAAATATCTGTCGACCAACCAACTCCTGTCGGCCGCAGACAACATCACGCCATCACCATCTCATCTTCCTTGTACTTCTCTGGTCCTCACGCTTCGTAACGTGCTGGGGTTGTCGACTGTTTCTCTCATTAATAGTGCTGAAAGTCTTCAAAAACGAGGTTAGATGTATTTATTGTGTTCGATAGATAGTTTAGAAACAGGCCTAACTATATTTCCTGGCTTATTTAATGCCTGAGCTGGGAGGGAAAGGACTAGCCTAGCCTAGGCCTAGTGAATTTTTGAATGGTTTTAGGTAGGCCCTAGGCTA
>NW_022707249.1:0-597 GCF_011630105.1 Anneissia japonica | reverse complement strand
GCGCTTAGAGACTTTTTGTATTTTGCGCTCTATAAATTAAAAACCATTAACCATTAACCATTGATCTGCGCCCATGGGTGCATGAGAGTCCACATCACCTCAGTTGGGGCTGAGGTGCGAAAATTTTGAGTATGGACGTCTGGGTGCCTGGAAATTGCACTCTCATACCTTAAAATTCTTACCAATAATTCATGTCAACAGTATAATACAACAATTATTTTTCTTGATACAATTTAGTGGGGGGCACGTGATCGCAACGTCTGCAGGCATGTTACTCATGCTCGCAAATCAATTTGAAACGACGGACCATATTCAAAGTTAGTACGGTATACAGCAAGCTGCTTCCGTAATGGTCTGTGATTTTCACGGCTGAAAACCTTCATTCAATAATAAAATATCTCAGCTATAATATATCACAGTTTTTCTGGCACCCAGATTGTGGGTAAATTGTGATAAGTTTGGCGTTATTTCCCTTATTCACCTACATGCATTATAGTGGCGTGTGACCTCCCAATTTTCCAACTGGTTGATTACAAGCAAGAAGTAACAAAATATATTTTATAGTACAGTACAGTATTATTACAATCCAAGGTCGCA
>NW_022707248.1:0-1162 GCF_011630105.1 Anneissia japonica | reverse complement strand
TAAAAGGTTTCATTGAATTGTTGAGAACATCCCTTAAACCTAAACCTTGACAGAATTAAACTGTGTTATTATCTGTTTACCAAATTTGTTTAATTTTTTTCCTATAGATTTATGAATTTCTGTTGTATTGTACCAAACACACGGATCACAACGTTATCACAGCAACTCTGGAAACATTATTACAGCTTCTACGTTTTCTGCCTCCTGAACTACTTACAGTACTGTGTACTAAAAACGGTATCATAAAGAAAACCATTTTTGAAGACAAGGGAATTGCAACGCCAGATGAGCTGGAAGAACAAGGCAAGTGAAAAATATATTTGTAGTCTATTTCGTGAATACTTACCTGGATAACCGACTAATTGCCATTGTTCCCAAAACGGAACACCCCTTCGAAAAAAAATGGAACAGTCCGAACCAAGGCGCCACATGCGAACCGTCTCCCTAACAAACATCCTCATTCCCTTTTCGACGTTGTTCGAAGTCGGATACATTCTAGCCTTTGAAAATTACCAGCAGTCTTTTCAAGCAATTCTGTTCTCCTTGGATTTATTTTCGCTTTGGATTTATTTTTGCCTTGGATTTATTTTCAACTTGTAGTTGACAAGATATCCTTTTTTATTGTAGTCTCGATCGGCATGTCCGCTCGCAAGTCTTTGTGCTCGGTGTGTGGGGGCCCCAAACCGAGTGTTAAGCTCGACCGGCACTCGGAGTGCCCGTTGTGTCGCTCGTGTAGCGAGGCTGAGCCTTGCAAAATTTGTGCGCGCTGGCCCCCGACTAAGTTTGTGGCGGCTCTGGATTGGGCAGCTCAGGCTGCCACTCGATCTCAGGGTTCGCTGCCGGCTGCGTCGGGGGTTGTAGTGGCGCTGGATGACTCACCTCCACCGCTGGAGGATTCGTCGGCTTCGCGTTCGGTGGGTCCTTCCCCTCCGCTGGATCCGGCACTGGTTTCGTTGATTTCAGAGCAGGTGGGCCGGGTGGCTCTGGAGGTTTTCGCCGGAATGCGGGCCGCTTCGGTGGTTCCGGATCCTCCGGTTCCTGCCCCTCCTGTCCCTGGGGATGGGTTCCGGGTGGCCGGCGAGTCGCCTATGGACGACTCGTCCGACCATCTTGAGTCGGAATCTGAGGACGTTGTCCTCGGCTCCGATCTCTCTCAGCTCGT
>NW_022707247.1:0-515 GCF_011630105.1 Anneissia japonica | reverse complement strand
TCCCCAGGTGGGGTATGCGGGTCACTTTGACCTTAGCAGAGTGACGTATGCATAGTCAGTTTAACAGAGGGGTATACGGGTCACTCCATAATACATAGTCGATTCTAGGTATTGGATTCCTGGTCTTTTGACATGTACATTTTTGTATTGAGAGTATCATAATGCAAAAAAACTTTGTTACTGGGTAATATGCATTTGGAAGATGATTGAAATATTCATCGTTTTCAAAATATTTATTTTGCATTGTAATTGACCAAATCATTGCTACTAGGAAATGTGCGTTTTTAATGTTTTTTTACAATTTTACCATTATTATTCAATTTATATGTAAACATTTTAGTTATCCTATGGGATTGCCTTCATTTACCCTTGAAAGGTGACAACAGGCTCTTAAGTTTACTTTTTAAATTTTGAGTGTAGCATTATTATTTCCAAAGTTTTAGTCTTTTAAAAATCAACGTTTTTTGTTTAATTTTACCATTTTTTGCCATTGATAAAATTGGCTTCTGAAGCAA
>NW_022707246.1:0-991 GCF_011630105.1 Anneissia japonica | reverse complement strand
ACCTCTAACAATGGTAGCGGAAGGCTATACCAAAGCTTCGCATTTTTTCGGGCATAATGCCTAGCCAGGATTGTTCATTCATATTGAAACTAGTGTTTTGATGGTGATTTTTTTTTCATCCAATTGCAATTTATATAATT
The DNA here is from genome assembly GCF_011630105.1 of Anneissia japonica. Taxonomy (NCBI): domain Eukaryota; kingdom Metazoa; phylum Echinodermata; class Crinoidea; order Comatulida; family Comatulidae; genus Anneissia; species Anneissia japonica. Next base: position 851 of record NW_022707246.1, on the reverse strand, counting down.
TATATGAGAAGAATCTATGAATATTCAGCTTTCCCTTTACTGGGGGGGGGGGGGAATGAACAAGATATTTGATTGGTGAACAGCCGAAATGGCAAATTAAACGTAGTCACTAAAAAGAGCAATAGAAAAGTGAAAAATGACGGTGACCTTTTTCAAGTAATACAATTGAAACAAATACTAAAGCAATCAGAAAAAAATTACCTTCAAAATGCAGAAGAGAATACAAAAATCCGACAAGTATTTGCCAGATACGACTGGAAAGACAAAAATGACCTAAAAACAGCTAATGTCAGCGTGAAACACTTTTTTTAGGCTATTCTCGCTCTTGAACGACAATGTTGCAAGAAGAACCATTTCGTATTTTTTTTAGCTTTTTTGATTTGTCAATATGTATGGCTGACAATTTTACTTTATTTTGTCAGGTCGAGTTATTTCACTTTATTTGACAATAGACTGATATTATTTTTACTCACAATAGTGAAGTCGCAATATTACTAATACAAAAGTGAAAGTTAAAAAGGGGAGAAAAGCAAAAATCTCTTGATTAATTTTAAAAGACATGTAATTGCAAAAATACTAAATTAATCATTGTTTTAAGTTTGAATATCGTGTTGTTAATAATAATAATAATAATAATAATAATAATAATAATAATAATAATAATAATAATAATAAGCCTTATAATAATATAATATGCATATTAACAACAACAATAACAACAATAACAACAATAACAATAATAATAATAATAATAATAATAAAGATTTGTAAAGCGCAAATATCTCCAAGATACAAGATACAAGATACAAGATAGCTTTATTGTCAAATTAAAATTTGAAATTGGTTTTTCT
>NW_022707245.1:0-508 GCF_011630105.1 Anneissia japonica | reverse complement strand
GAGTAGATAAGCCATTGATGTAAGTAGTACAGATTCATGCTTATATTTTACACATTTTTATAGCTTATGGTGATATAAATTTATTAATTTGCAGAGAGTGGGCGTCCCCACCGATCGATCTAACGTGACGTTGTTATGTAGGTGTTTTATAAATTATTGAGAATGGTAATATCACCGAAAAAATAGATAAATGACAGTTGAATGACCAACAAAGACAACTGAAGACAATAGTTCGTAATTAGAAGTTATTTAGTATAACTTTATTCGGAAAATGAATCTTAAAATCGAGTTGCCGTCCCCGGCGTTGCCAGTGACGTCGTATGATTTGTGTGCGATTTTAACCTATTAACCCCTAAGTAAAAAATAGTTGAGCCATGTAGTACCTTGCAAATTCACCCAGAAACCAGGTGGTTTGTTGATTGTTTATTGGTAGCGTCCCCCTTCGCTGCAAAAATAGTTTTTTGGCAGTTGCGTCCCCGGTGACATCATCAGGCCCGTAGCCAGCATG
>NW_022707244.1:0-515 GCF_011630105.1 Anneissia japonica | reverse complement strand
ACCTTCAGGCTTAGTATACATATTATTACATATTAATAAGCCCTCTGACTGACTATTATTTCATTTATGATAATGAGTAATGGTAATAACAAATTATTAAACTATTGTAGCCAAAACGAGGCCAAGTGGAGCATCTTATTCAAAAATAAAGTACCAAGGAATGAAAATTAAAATCGTGTACATTACACCCAAACACCGCAACGCTCGAGTTTCAAACATACGGGTAGCTAGCTGTACTGAACCCTCTGAGTAAATTGAGGGCGCAATTACAAATGATGGTGCTTAGCGAAATTTGATAGCTAAATCTATGGCAGCCATCTTGGATGGTACCCACACAGTTCTGCGTATTTCTAACATAAAGGCAGTCGACTGTCGGGTATATAACGACTATCTAACTTTCCACAATTCCACTACTGTAAAATGAAATTAATGTATACCTAGCTAGGCCCAATGCCTACGAAATTTTTTCAAAGAAATTTGGTAAAAATATTACTGTAATTTGCCATTACTAAAAT
>NW_022707243.1:0-868 GCF_011630105.1 Anneissia japonica | reverse complement strand
TTTATTCCTCTTTTATTTAACAAATTTTTTTTATTGTTTAACAAACATTGTGATCCAAATTTTGAGTGTAACTCTTTGTATTATCGACAATAAATATTCCTGAGTTTCCTTGTGTCTAAAGCACTGCATTTGTAAAGACGGGCGGATCCAGCCCGGTAAGAAAGGGGGGGGGGGATGAATGTGCAAACTGAGGGAGAGTCTCAGGGAAGAGCCCCTGATATGATGAAAGGGGAAAATCTCCCTTAGACCTCTGGCACCTTCATTAACTTGTGTTGGTATCTGATTGATTTTTACTATTTTTTGCTTGATAATTTGCTAATAAGATTTACAAACCAATTTTTTTTTTTCAGAGGGGGCCTACGCCCCCAAGGTACATCCTCCAAATCAGCCACTGTAAAGATACATAAAAAAACCAGAAAAACCCCTAAAAATGTGATTGAAATATTGAATTTCTCATTTTCTTTTGTTTTTCCCCCCCTTTTTGCTGTGTCATTTGCCAAGTTATGTATGTAATTGGGGTGACTGCTATAAAACATCACTGAGTGTTCTACACTTGTAGATCTTAAATTCATGTTGCTTCCGGACTTCAACAGAAGACATATTATGCTTCGTATCATAAATAATATTGATGTATGATATGAAATTACTCATGAAAAGTTCTGTGATTTATGGCAACAACACTATAATATTGTACAATAACTGCCATCAAAAGGGCTTTCATGGGGTTTTTTCCCCTATGATATGTGTAAAATACATATAATATTTCCTCTTTCACCAGATGGCTGTATTATTAGCAAGTGTTCATATTATTATTATTGGCCTGGGACAGAATTGTCAAAAGAGGACAGTGAATGCCCCTTGGTGTATT
>NW_022707242.1:0-1172 GCF_011630105.1 Anneissia japonica | reverse complement strand
ACAACATACAATTTTTACTATGTCGACTTGTCAAGATAATCTATCTTGCCATGACAACATACAACTTATATTATGTCGACTTGTCAAGATAATCTATCTCGCCGTGACAACATACAATTTTTATTATGTCGACTTGTCAAGATAATCTATCTCGCCATGACAACATACAACTTATATAATGTCGACTTGTCAAGATAATCTATCTCGCCATGACAACATACAATTTTTACTATGACGACTTGTCAAGATAATCTATCTCGCCATGTCGACATGATATGTATATTATGTCGACTTGACAACATAAATTATCTTGACAAGTCGTCAAGTCGAATGGCACTTAGGTGCTTCCGTACATCAAATATTCGTGAATTGCGCCTGTTTTTTTCATGTGATTATAGTTAAATCAAACAGGCGTCTTGTTAAATTGTATTGATGTCGTATTTTCGCCTTCGTAAAACCGTGGTGACGTAGTAATACAATACTACATTACTGCCGTAGCACATCTTTGTTCGTGAAATTGGTAGATATCAACACAACTGCGCTGATTACTAGCTGCAATGTTATGGAATAATAATATAATTTAATAATTTACTTGTGTTGTGTATGTGTTCCATAATATGTGTTCGATCCAATGACCGGGGTGTAGTAATGTGAAGCGCTAGAGTCTTTGTGCATGAAGCGCTATATAAGAACGACATCATCTTCATATTATTATTATTGTTGTTGTTATTGTTATTATTATTATTATTATTATTATTATTATTATTATTATTATTATTATTATTATTATTATTATTACTATTATTATTACTATTATTATTATTATATTGGACGCTTCTTCGTTGGGAAAATTTGAATTTGAAAAATGAAAAACGAAGAATAAGCCTTAATTGGTCAGGAGCCGAGTCGTCTTACCCTGAGATCTCATCGAAAAGAATGATGAAAACTTAATTCAACATAAAGGTTCGTTTTTGTCCCCTTAATAGGGTTTTGGTACGTAGTCAATTTGGTGAGATTTACTCTTCGCTGGTTCCACCAAAAAGGGTAATGATTTTATAACCATGAACCTCTGTTTTGAAATTTGAATTTTTTAATGCTTTGAAATTTTAAATGTAATTTTTCTCGATTTTGTGGAAGAACGATTATTTTAATCGAACATGTTTATTTGTACT
>NW_022707241.1:0-991 GCF_011630105.1 Anneissia japonica | reverse complement strand
TGTGCAGATTGTGCTTATTTGGCTCATTAGCATAACAATGATCATTAGCATAACAATACCACACAAAAGGCTAATTAAAGTTTGACAGCCTAAACCAGCCAGCTTCTATCCTGGGTTGGATTCGGACGTAAGCTCAATTACATGGGTAATCTACTAATAACCTCGGGGCTAAATGTGACGGTCGTTCGGACGAGTAAAATAACAATCCATTTACCCATTAATTTGACGGAAGTTACGTATTTTAGACGGAAGTTACGTATTTTACAAGCTTCTGCAAGGTCAGAATTCTGAATAGTTTGTGACCTGAGTGACGACCCCGTGTCAAATTAGCAATGTTTTCGCGGCAATTTCAATACTTCATACACGAATTTACGCTATTTCTGCTTACTATTTAGACAATTTACTCATTTCCTTGCGATTATCCTTACAAATTGACGACGAATTATGATTAACCCAGCCGACCTAACTATCGTGACAACTTTTATATTGCTTCTCGACGACGGATTTGATCTAAACCAAGCTTTTTGACCAAGAAAGTACAGCAACGACGGAGACAACGACCAGCGTGGAAAGAAAGCTTGGGCAACAACGCGAAGAATCATGCTGCGTGGTCGCGAGCTTCTTTTTGTCCAGTGCAATCTGACCTGGCGTTATTAACAAATCTGAAGGGTCAACTTGTGACCTGGGCCTTGTTACGGGTGATTAATTACGCCTTGAGGCAAGGTGTAATTGAAATATCCAGTAAAAAAGGTGGGTTTTTGGGCCAGATGTTTTTTCGAATTTTCTATACCCAGGGGCATTATTTAATTGCCGCACGCGACCGCTCAGCTGGTGGTACCCAGTTAAATTTTACTCGTCCGAATCGGCCCCTGGTTACAGTTAAAGGTCCTTGGGTTGACATTATTAAAAGTAAATCTAATTGCAAGGATGACAATGTTTGTTTCACTAAGGTCTGCTAGTGTCAAGGCCAATAATACACACTGTACTGGAT
>NW_022707240.1:0-901 GCF_011630105.1 Anneissia japonica | reverse complement strand
AATTACAGTATGTCAGAATGCCACCATTGAATTTAAAGATTGCTGCCATACTATTTCAAGATGGCAGCCAAGTTAATTATTGATAATATTGTAAATATCGTCATATCTACAACACCTAGCACTGTCAAAGATCTCTACTCGTGTTTTCGATATCCGGGAGTATCATGCAGATATCAGAAATTATGTCAGAAGGCCGCCATATTGAATTTCAAGATGGCTGCCATATAGGATATCAAGATGGTGGCCAAAATTTTTTTTTCATATTTACATATGTAAACTACCAGCACTGTGAATCAAGATTGTGTATATGTATAATTAGGGATATCATCAAACATTTCATAATGATAGTGAGACGTGCCTATGGCAGTGAAGTAACTCCAGAAAGAAGACCGACAACTACCACGTTGGATTTCAGGATGATTGCCAATTAAGAAAGGTACATGAAAGAAATGGAAATTAAAAAAAATAATAGAAAACTGTTAAGGAATAACAAATTGGTAATCAATCGAAAGTAATGAAAATTAAAAAAAATAAGTAAATAACTGCTTTGTATGGTATGAGAGCAAGTGCAGAGGGAGAGAGATAGATGCAGATATTAAACATCATTTATATTAAAGCTAGTTTTAACATGAAATTATATAAACATAAATCAAATATTCAAATTAATGGTGTGAAGACACTAATATCGAATAGACTTCATGTCTATGAGATGGCTAATTATCATTTTCAAATGATATATAAACATACGTAAATATTGAAAGGGAAAGAAACGGAAAAGAAATTTAAAGGAAGGAAAAGAAAGAACGGAAAGTAAAAACTGGAAAGGGAAAAGAAATAAAAAGAATAGAAAATGAATATAATGGAGAAAGTGAAAAGAAATAAAAGAAACATCAAGAAAAAT
>NW_022707239.1:0-1001 GCF_011630105.1 Anneissia japonica | reverse complement strand
GCGGACAATTAGATGAGACATCTGTGGACAACTGTTTCATACCAAACTCAGCATTGCTAGCCATATAAGAGGCATCGACACAAGGATTTAAAAATGAAGAATAAAATACTCCGGAATCGAATAAACGCCAGGGGTTGTTTATTGTTCAGAAGGGGTTTTCAGGGGGCGTTTATACGAGGGAGGCGTTTATTCGGGGGAAGTGTTTATTATTTTTTTTTGTGTAAAATGGACAGACATATACTCAAATAAACGTCCCTTAATTTCACTGTAAATGTAGAACTACAAAACATAATTACCGCCAAACGTGTTATTGCGTGTTTGATTCGATTTCTAAAATCACGTTCTTCTATTTTTGTGCAGTTTTATTTACTATTTATTTGATTTATACATTGTGTTCCCAGTGTGCTGAACAGCAAAACCTTAATTTGAACACTATTTCCAATGATTTACCAAGAGCTACATACTAGCATACCTTAAAAATATATGTGCGAGCCCTAAAATTGTGTGAAGGGAGAGAGATTAGTGGTCTTAAATTCCGTAATAATATACGGGCCTCTGTGGTCTAAACGGCATGATGTGATGCTCGATTCGATTCCCACCAGACCTCTTTTTTTCATACAATTACGAACTTTGGTTGATGAACTACCGTGTTTGACTCGACTGTTTTTTTTGTCAAATAAAATTGCATAATACTTCATCAGAAAGTATATGTGGTAAAATATTACCACCCAAAACAGTAAATTCGTACGGTACTCCCCTTCTGTATGTAGTTTATTTTATTTTTTTAATAAACTTTATTTACAGAGGGTAACCCAAAACAGCGGTTAGCTGACAATCATGGGGCCCTCGCGTAAAAAAAACGACAAGGCAAAGTTAACAAGAAAAAGGCCAAAATACAAAAAATATTAAAATATTAAAAATCGATAATATCGGTGGATCAGAAAAAAATACAAACAATATTAAAATATTTAAAATCGATAATATCGGTGAAAATATATATA
>NW_022707238.1:0-1199 GCF_011630105.1 Anneissia japonica | reverse complement strand
CCGTCCGGAATTTGGCATTCCGACATCTTCATCTCGATCAAGCATCTGCACAGCGGACATCTCGCTGTCCGTCCGGAACAGGATAGACACATCAGTAGATGTTGGCAGGGGAGGGTGAACACGTCCGAGACCGCATCCAAGCACACCTTGCACGAGTCGGACTCTTTCAGGGTTCTCAGCGATTGCCAATCGAAGTCCTCCGGCCACAGTTCGCGGAGAACGTCGGCCACCAGATACGCCATCTCGCCCTTCGCCGGATGGGATCGGACCATGTCCGTTGCGATCGCCAGAACGTCCGCCACTCGATCTCGTTCCACTCGACCGGTCCCCAGAACGGCGGAGACCCAATCCTTCGTCGATGCATGGTCTTGTTCTGTCGGAGAGACTGAGAATCCGTCGATCCGACGCTCGGCCACGGTTCGATGGTACGGGTCGTCTCCGTCGCAGTGGACCACGCATCTTCTCGATATCTGGAGCGGCATGTTTCCGATTATCAAGTAGTATTCGATCGCAACTTCGGAAGCGACGACGTCGGTCGGAGAATGTACCTGGTATTTTTGAACGTTAGACGAGATGTTTATCTCGTTCCTCAGCATGACCTCTTTCAGGCATTTGACAGTGTTACGACTCAAGGGGCACAATTTCATGTAACTTCCGTCGAGTAAATTCGCAGTCTGTCTGTCCAAAGTCGCTTTTGAGAGCACCGTGAAGCTTCCCCGATTGTCACCGTCGTCGACGCACGTCGGTATGTACAGGTTGTATTCGTCGTTCTTGTTCGGGGTTATCTTCAGCCGCACGTTACCGTTGGAAGAAACGAACGAGACGGTGATTTCTTTGATGTTATTCATGTTTGCAAATTGTGGACTTAAACTCGGCGAGAGCGGCTCTTATAAGCCTTTTATTTTGTGGGAGATGCATCACACATGACGTCATGTGTACTTTCAATCACGACGCTTTCTGTATGGTTTCCGGATGAACGAGGATGCATGACACATGACGTCATGTGTACTTCGAATCACGAAGCTTTCTGATTGGTTTCGAGTTGAAAGGAAATGTGTGACGTAGCGCAAAAACCGATGACGTTAGTCTCATCTTAGATTATTATAAGAATGGCCAATTTTTTCGTACGAGACACTTATCATTTCAAGATGAGCAGACTCGCGTCGACATCGATGAACGAGGACGGACTCGATTACACG
>NW_022707237.1:0-789 GCF_011630105.1 Anneissia japonica | reverse complement strand
TTGACATGACTAAAGTCCATGCCCCAAGGATTATAATAATAATAATAATAATAATAATAATAATAATAATAATAATAATAATAGATGGATTTATATAGCGCTAATGAAGGTCTCTATGCACTCTGCAATACTGTGGGCAAGAAGACAAGAAAAAGGGCAGAAAAAAAAAGCAAGAAAAAAAAACCCAAAAAAAATCACCGAGCTAGCACCCAAACCGAAGTATGGGTTTACTTCGTCACCACCAACCAGAGATCTGTGTTTATGTACTCCGGTTATCATCGGATCTTTTCCGGGATCAGGTGCTTCCTGACCTGGACCAAACAACACTAGTTGGCGAGGTGAAACAAAGAATTTGGATTAAAAAATGTAATTATAAGACAAACATGTAATTATAAGACAAAAATCTTAACCACCTCGAAAGGCCAGAAGTCCTGTATAAAAAATTACTTTTAATATAATGGAATTTAGTACATAATTTAATTGGTATATTTTTTGACCTCATATCTTTCAGTTTTTTCTTCCCCATTTTGGCTGTGGTCTGTAGTCTATGACTAATTTCTGTCAATTAAAAATGTATACACAATATAATATAAAAAATAAAATAATGTGCCAAATAGGTTGTCTAATCAATTTATTGCCAATAACTGATTTAAATTTTCAGTGGCAAAATTGATTAATATTATTCCAACCTGATGCTTTTCAGGTCTCAGCAATTACAACCCGCGCAACTGTATTTTGATCCCTTCTTTCTCTTCTAAATTAAATTGATACATTCCATTGCCATAATTA
>NW_022707236.1:0-3303 GCF_011630105.1 Anneissia japonica | reverse complement strand
TACATTAACATAATTTCAGGTACACCACGTCACATGTTAGCATGGCTGTGGAACAATATGTTAAATCTATTAAGATTGTTCCAGAAAATTATATTTCAACACATGATGTTAATATCTTCAGTCTATGTATTTCAATTCAATTTTAAAAAGTAATTTTTTTAAATTAAAATTGATTTAACATAATTTCAGGTACACCATGTCACATGTTAGCATGGCTGTGGAACAATATGTTAAATCTACTAACATTGTTCTAGAAAATTATATTTCAACACATGATGTTAATATCTTCAGTCTATGTATTTCAATTCAATTTTAAAAAGTAATTTTTTAAATTAAAATTAATAATTACCACTTGGTATATGCTATGATAGCAATATGGAAAAAAAATAGGAAAGTTTGAATGAAAATTTAAATAACATAATATGCAAAAGGCAGTCACCTATATGTTCTAAATACCCAAATTGATCTTAAATTGTAAGAAAATATGTTTTTGCCTTTAACTTGTGTATTGTAAAACTTAAATTACTTGTATTAAAAAAAACACTACTTGTCATGTTTACATAGTAATAAAATAAAACTGATTTGAACCAATCAATTATCTGTTAAATTCAAATAAAGGTTATTAAAAATCAATTAGTATTTTAAAATATAAAATCTATTCATTGATTACTTTTTCTAACTGAAATTTTGCTGTACGTCTTCTAGATTACTGAAAGGTTCATCTGATTAATTTCAGATAAGAAAGTATACATACTCTAAGTATTGAAATGCATGCCATCACAACACGATGATGTGCATTTCAATATTGGAGTATGTATTATACTTTCTCGTCTAGATTAATAATGTTCCTTCAAATATGTTTTTAATAAGGGTTTATTACTAATATACTACTCAATGGGTTTTCCCTAAACAGTTCATAATCAGTGATTTTACATCCATTATAATAATTTATTATTGTATTATAAAAAAACTTTTAAATATATACGAGTCAGAAGCCACTGAAATGAATCATTGAACCCCCTACTCTTCTGAAAAATGGAATAGGTTCTTTAAAGTGCATACAAGCCGCATGTGCACACTGGACCTCCTTTTTAAGTCCTTATCCAAGACGACTTGGTTCTCCCAACAAACCCTGGGTGAGAAACAGCTTGAACCAGCGCCGATGTTATGGCTGTAGTTAACGGCACCCCTGCCTTACCGCATAGCCACTCGACTTTGTAGCTATTATATAAATGAAATACAAATTAATCTACATCTTTTGTTTCTTAATACTTATTTCAAGTTCAAAGCCGATTTATACTTGATGATTTATTTTGTAATAATTAAAATTGATTAATCAATGCATAAATAAGTAGATTAGTGGTTGTGTGAGTGGAAATGGATGGAAAATAAACGATTTAATTCTTTCCCCCGGAGGTTAAAATAAAGAATCTAATTAATAGGTGAAATATGAACAGCAAAAAATAACAACTTATTTTTCATACTCGATAGTTTTCGGCAGCTGTGAGAGCAGAAAGTAGCATGATTTGTTATGTTGTCATGAAACATGATGCAAACTATACAGATTAGTTACAAGCTCTTAAACAATAGCGAGTGGCTCAGTTACAAGAAAATGACTTGTAATATCATGTTTACAGAACAATATAAGCTTTGATTTAAACAGGCCAAGAAAAGAGAAATCAAATCTGTTTAGTTTTGAAACATTCTTTTTGAGAGTTTCGCATTTCATAGCCTATCATAGCTAGAGTGTGTTTATAAGATCACACTACATTACCCGCAAAGATTTAGCCAATAAATACTCGAGCTTACACATAATTGCTTTTTATTTTTAAATTGATTTGTTAGTACAAGGTCAGAATCACAGAGAACAAAAGGCTGGCGGTACTACAGAGGGACCACAAGATTATTTAACACTCATATCATTTCGGATTAGGGTACCAATAAGAATAGATCCAGCGGAACGTGAAATTTTCAATTTCACACCGAACCACCCAAACTTTTTAACTCTTTCAATTGCTGTATGAGAATTCCAAACAAGGAACTCTAGGCTTTATGCACCTTGCAACTTTCAGCGATTAATTCTGAATAGTTATGAAAACAGATCGCATAGCAAATTCCAAGTTGTTAAGTCTGCCGACAAGAAAGTTTTCCTTGGAACATTCAGTTTGGGTAATGAAGTATTTTGTTTAAATAATAAATCTTTTCTGTCAAATATGTACTAATGACTTAAGGTTGGGTTGTAAGGGGTATTTGGGTTTGTTTAATTCCAGCGGGTTTCTTTGAGCCCTTTCAAAATAACTTGAGAAAACAGATGTCTCTAACACGAAGATACAAGCTAATAAAGTTGGTCGGAATTATCTCCGTTTGAGTTACTCGGAAGAACGAAATAGGTGACATACTCTCCAGCAGCGCTTTTCAGTCGAGAAGAAAACAAATTGAAAACAGAAAACGTGTGAAGCTCAGGAAACAAATTGTGTAAATAGCTTCGCTCAAATAAGCATTTTGTGGGTGTTAACCTAAATAGCCCTTTTCATCTTTGTTTGAAGGATGTTATTTCTTACGGTCTTTTGTACTTGTAAATTTTAAAATTGTTCAAAATATCTGGACTTGAAAGCTTTATATTAAAATTAATCAACTTTGATCAAATTTTTATAAAATGAAAATCTTTGTGAGAATTTGTTTCTAAATCTAGTAATAATAACGAAGTAAACAAAATATTTGATGTGTTATATTGGCTTAAAGTTTGTGGGCTTACCCTGGAGTCTTTATAAATTGTTCACATTTTTTGAAAAATTATTATTTGACCTGTTAAATACACCACCTCATATTATAAAAAATGAAACAAATTATTCTTTATGTTTTACTATGTCTACCATTTCTATCAAATCTCCCGATAATAAAACTATATTTCCTCAAAATTAAAGAAAAATTATGAACCATTTATCAATCCAAGTGAACTATTTACGATACAACATAGCAATCTTTATGCACACCTACATGATAGAAGGGCCAGCACTCTCTACTATTTCTTTTACTTTACACAATTTTTTTTTTATTCCTCATTATTACCATTATCTCTTCTGCCTATTAAATAGGCCTACCTTCGCCAGATGGGAAAACCAAATTTTATGTATTTTTAAGCCTCCTCTTAGGATCTTCTAAAAATAAACTTTTGTATTAAACAAAGTATAAGAAAGTCAAAAATAAAATTGTTTTATAATAAATCTTTAAAAATTTGACTTCATTAAGTAATTGGGTAAATGTATAAAGAATGTGTCAGTAATAAGAACTAGAGCTTGGTTT
>NW_022707235.1:0-627 GCF_011630105.1 Anneissia japonica | reverse complement strand
AAGACAACAATACCAACACATTCCCATAGTAACAAGATGTTGGGTGACAAATAAATATAAATGAAGAACTAACACTACCAGTACACCAATCAAGGATAGTATATCAAATAGAGAAATATAAATAGTTAATTAAAATGAGTTGTTACCTTGTGTCCCACACTCTTATTGAATAATCCCAACTGCCGGATATGAGTAGATACGGAACTTCTTGGTTCCACAGTAGACCACGTACAGGAGCTGTGTGGCCATTTAATACATTAACACATGCGTCTTGAGTGTAGTCCCATACACGAATGGTTCTGTAATATCAAAGTATGACAAGAGTAAATATACTCAATCTATGGATGGTTCTGAGATATGTGAATCAAAGTATGAAAAGAGTAAATATACTCAATCTATGGATGGTTCTGAAATATGTGAATCAAAGTATGAAATGTGAATCAAAGTATGAAAAGAGTAAATATACTCAATCTATGGATGGTTCTGAAATATGTGAATCAAAGTATGAAAAGAGTAAATATACTCAATCTATGGATGGTTCTGAGATATGTGAATCAAAGTGTGAAAAGAGTAAATATACTCAATCTATGGATGGTTCTGTAATATGTGAATCAAAGTATGAAAAGA
>NW_022707234.1:0-532 GCF_011630105.1 Anneissia japonica | reverse complement strand
ATTAAAAAGCAAAATACTGAAAAACAACAATGCTGTGGGAAACAATGGCTGGATCTCGTTAGGGATACAGAATAATTAAGCAAACAGCTAAAAAGTAAACGTAAGTATAAACAGCAAGAAATAGGACCAGAGCTTTCGGACAACACTAGTCCTCCTCAGTGGCGAGTGTGTGAGGGCAGAAAAAGCTAGACAGTATAAAGTGATAGTTTCATCATACACGCATGATTAGAAACAATGATGGGCTGGGTGAGATAACAATAAACAGAGTTAACAGTAAACAAGAAGGCCAAAATTAAACTTAAGAGGCACGCCTCAGTTTAGTAATAAGCAAAATGATTTATACAAGATAATTAATTTGGAATGCCATTGGATAAATTTAGTGTACTGGGAGAACGTTTCTAATATTGAGTCCAAATGGTGTGGTGGTTTTAAGTAAAAGTTCCCATTTCTCTTTACGATTTTTGTCACTCCAATTGTCATTATGGTAAATTGCAATCACTCTGAAATTTGAGATTTGAATGACCGTCTAAGT
>NW_022707233.1:0-785 GCF_011630105.1 Anneissia japonica | reverse complement strand
TGCAGAGGGTGCGGACGCACCCCCCTCCCAAAGGGGGAAGAACCCCCTAAAATTATAAAAGAAATGGAGAAAAAAGAAAAATCATAATTAAAGTTTGTCTGAGAGTGCTATTTCCGGCCACTTTGAGGTGCCATAATCATAAATTTTCTTACCTCAGCCCCAACCATGGTGGGGCTGAGGTGGTATTGACCATCTGTCTGTGCAAGTTTCTCCCTTCACCGCACTATCTATTTCTCCTGCTTTACTGTAGGTCCCTAGACAATACTCAAATGAATGAAAATTTAAATAGGATTACAAATTATGGATTTTAGAAATCCATATAAAAGGCCGCCCTCAAAATGCTAATTTGTCAGAGCTTCCAGAAGATTCGCCCCACCCTCGCGGGGATCCCTAGGCAGTCGCCCATCGTAAGGTCCACTTCGGTTGCAAAACGCACCTCACCATCGAAAATCCTGCCTACGGGCCTGGGCATGTTACTTCGTATAAATATTGTACAATCAATTTTGACCATTAACCACAGTGATTTCTTGTTTTGTGTACTTTCATATAGGATTCTAATCAATACTGTACACTCGAATCAAGAAGCACTATGCAAATTTTGTAGTTTTAATTACGTATCTGTTGATTTCATATTATAAATGAATCATTTTTTGCATTGCAAATTATTAATATAATGAATTAGTATTAATTCAACTTAACTCATTTTTAGGTCAAGTAAAATAAAATTATATAGAGTCTATGTTATCATTATACGAAAAAATGCAAAAAAAAAAAAAAAAAAAAAA
>NW_022707232.1:0-890 GCF_011630105.1 Anneissia japonica | reverse complement strand
TCGACTGTATCATTATTATGCTACGTAGATCGGACGATCGTTACAGTATATTAGAAACTTACGAACGTTACAAACATATACAAAAATATACAGAATACAGTATCATTGTCCGCAAGTTTTTCCAAAAATATATATTACAATGATGGCTAGACAGGGCCTAGGCTCTTTATATACTGTTATTACTACGCGAATAAATGTGCGAATTATACAAAACCAAATAATGAAGGCGTTAGATGTAAAAAAATACTTTTTTGACCAATCAGGGGAACTTGTACATTTTAACAATAGTGACGATATCCTTAAATACTTAATTGTTTTGTATTTTTTTCTCTACAGAAACATTCTACAGTGCTCATGACGTCGGGATTAAGATGCAAAATATGCCTATGAAGCAATTTGTATTTTTTTAATAATGAATAAATGTTTGAGCAATAATTATGCTTTATTTTTTCAGCAATTTTTGTTTAAATGATAAAGTAACCTTATTAGATAGGCCTATTGACGGTGAATGAAGTGGAATCAAATTAATTTTGATTCTAATAAATTAGTTTAATGAAAAGTAAATATGAGTAAGCTTTAGCTTAATGCAAAATTTGATAGAATTTGATTACGAACAACGTATAAAAATACATTATCATTTGTATTAGTTTCTAGTATGCTTTCATAACATCTTAATATTGTAGTACTCGGTGACCTGAAAAACAAAAAAAATCATAGTAAATAACACTTGTCATTTCAAATATTAATAACTATAGATAAAAAATAGTGACAACAAGCATATTTCAGATTCAAAGACAACGTTACGTTATTCCTTTTTAATCTAAAAAATTACATCAATCACATTTTGTTAACGCATTTCGATATATTCTGAATATTATTTCGGCTATTAA
>NW_022707231.1:0-514 GCF_011630105.1 Anneissia japonica | reverse complement strand
CTGGCTGCTTTGCAAAGCGTGGCTGACTTACGTCTCGCTGCCGGTCTGCAGCAGGATCTCTATCAAGATACTGGAAATACAAGATAGAGTTCTCCACACAAAAAAAGTGTTCCACCGAAGTGCATGGTGAACTCACGCACTCTTAGTGAAAAAGTTTTCCTCCATTAGTGGAAAAGGAAGGGCGCCTTTTGCGTCTGGATATACTTAGCAACAGAAGGGCGCCATGTACGTTGGGCACGAAGTATAGCAAAGATCTTATAAACACAAGATAGCGTTCTCCGCGATTTACGCGTAACAAATAGAAGCGTCGGTCAAGGTTCAAAAGTTTCCATTTCAGCAAGAGGGCGCTAATATAATACGGGATTGCTAGTTTAAAGCCCCATTCCCGGCAAAATTTCACTAAAAATGACTTTTTTTAGAAAATATGCATTTGCATTACTTCAATTATTATAAATCATGGAAAAATATTGGCAAGAATTTTAGTTTTACGCAAAAGAATAAAAAAAATGAGAAA
>NW_022707230.1:0-1160 GCF_011630105.1 Anneissia japonica | reverse complement strand
ATATTATTATTGTTAGTATTGTGCATATTGTTAGGTATAGGCTGACGTTACTACAATAACTCAATATACTAGAACAATTCTTATACAGTATTTGTATATTTACATTTTTGTTAACTTTGAATGATACAGACAGATAATTATTAAATAAAAAGTTGATTGACACTTGAATTTCATGTTGATTTTTAGTTTTGCCTGTATGTGGTGGTGATGATTGTTAATTGCAGTACAGTATAATAATGGTTAAAAGACAATTTAATTAAACAATATAGAAATGCCAAAATCCTCTGTTTCCCTTCGAAGACTGGGTATTTGTTCCAAAATAAAAATGTCACAGGTCTTAATGCCAACATTTCTTTCGTGTATGTAATTGCATATAGGCCTACATGATAAGCCTACATAGCAATATTGTACTGTATACGCAATAACAAATAAGAGACAGGTGTTGCATGACCATTGTGAAATGTACCACCTCTTTTCATCATTATTACTTAGTCAAGATTTTTATCATATTACTTATAATGAAGATTAACAATCTTGCTTAACAATAATAGCAACATTGTAATACATTAAAGTACATTTTACCTTACCACTCCTTTACATTATAATTATTAAAATAATACTAAGACTAATGATAATAATATTAATGATTATAATATTTACAATAATAATAATACGGTAATAGCAATGGTAACAACAAATTTTACAATAATAATAATAAAATAATAATAATAATAATTTATTATTATTATTATTATTATTATTATTATTATAGTAATAATAAAAAGAGTAGTAATAGACTGTATGTAAAAAAAAGGTATCTGTGTTTAACAAATATTCGGCCTATACAATAACAATAATATAATACATATAATCATAGTTACCAACCGTCTCGCATCGTGCGGGACGGTCCCGCATTTCAAAGTGAATTCGGCCTATACAATAACAATAATATAATACATATAATCATAAATTTGTCACGCATTTAACAAAAGTCCATGCGTGATAACGATTTATCACAAATTCAGGGGAAATGGATTTAAAATTTGAAGAAATTGGTTGGATTAAAACTATAAAAAGTGATGCAGTAACTTGAGTCATTTCCTTGAAAGCCCTACTTATTTCACTAACGAGTTACTAAAAATTGATCAGTAATGAAATAT
>NW_022707229.1:0-1493 GCF_011630105.1 Anneissia japonica | reverse complement strand
TTTGTTTATTAGAATACATAATAATAATTTGGTTTAAGTGCATATATCAATGACTTTTATTTTGCATTATAGTGAAAAGAAAAATATGTATGGCATTGAACTTGGAGACTTAGAGAAAGGAACACAGGCAACACAGGCTGAGATCATCGCAGAAATGAATCGTGATAGGCATGAAGAGAATGCTTACGAAAAGATTAACGAGCCAAATGAGACAAATGCCGCCATTCAGACACGCTACGGCGATATCATAGCCGAAACGGGAGCTCCTGCAGTTGAAAAATACCTCAATAAGTCCCTCAGTGATAAAAACAAATCAGCAACAAATGGTCATGCTTGGGTAGCTGCAGAAGGAGCAGTCAGTAGTAAACAAGATAGAAATGAAAATATTGATGATAATGGAAAATTGGACGACATGACTCCTATGCCACCACCTCCACCACCCCCGGTTGAGTTTTCAGAAGTGGACGTTCATAGAGACGATTGGCAGAAGGACGATTTTCCAGAACCACCATCGTCACCACTGGACTTGGACGTAGCAGCAGAAGAGGCAACGTCGGAATTAGTTAACCTTGTCAAAGAACAGGCAGCAGAGTACGTATATTGAATATTATATTGAGCCACTAACTATATAATTTAAATGTAAATTCATGAGCAAGCAGTCATCCAAACGGGGTTTGACAGGCATTCAATGGTATAATTCGTTAAAAGAGCAGGCTGACTCATTTTTGGTTTTAATTTGTTGTCCTTGACTTAGAATATATCTAAATTCCCTTTCATACACTATACAGTTGAAACCCTTCTATACGGCTGTATAAGGTGTGCCATTAATTGACTCAGTATATAAGGGGTTCTTTCAATAGTAGGCCTCCTCGATATCGAAATAGACTCATAGTTCCACTAATATAATAATTATTCCGCAACATGTCAGCTTTCTGATTTTCTGGTGGAACTGTCAGTACATCCTCCGTTTAAAAAGCACAGCTGTACGGGTCCGCAATAATAGAACCCTTAATTGTTAACAGAATCAGGAGAGGGAAGATAAATTTTGTATGCCTTCATGCGATCGGCCATGACGTTTAAGCAAGCTTTTACATAACGTAGACCTGTTATTCCTCCAGTATATGTAGGAGATAGAGTCAAGTGGTATTTGTCTGTATATTAAGAATTGATGGCGGTACATTGACCTCAGACGTTTTCAATATTTTTAGGCCGTTCTTATAATAATGCTCATTAATACCATTCTGCCCTCTCTTTTTAATTGGTCATAGTTTCATTAGATAATCTCAGGATGATTATTGCCATTGAAAACGTATAACCCGATGAAATATTTATATAGTAGTGATTATCTGGGAATTAACTGGATGTTTTCCTTCTTTCTTTGAAAACAGACTCGAAAACACCGGCATTGACAACCAAGCATTCCAACCTGATGATGGAACAATAAGGACAGAATTATGAATTGAACACTAAAAAATAGAAAAGTTTAAATATAA
>NW_022707228.1:0-529 GCF_011630105.1 Anneissia japonica | reverse complement strand
CTTCAAACTTTCAATGGAATAGAGTTTGTTTCAGCCTATCTCACTTTGCCTAACAAAAAAAATTGTATTTTGACTTAACTTTTTAACATTGTCACTTTTTGCACAAAAGTGCTTATCTCGCCGATTTGAGCACTTAGTGCAAATTTTTGACTTTCCGCCATATTTCGAGTACTTTCCGGAAAACTTCAAACTTACAATGGAATAGTGTTTGTTTCAGCCTATCTCACTTTGCCTAACAAAAAAAAATTATATTTTGACTTAACTTTTTAACATTGTCACTTTTTGCACAAAAGTGCTTATCTCGCCGAGTTGAGCACTTAGTGCAAATTTTTGACTTTCCGCCATATTTCGATTACTTTTACGCAAAACTTCAAACTTTCAATGGAATAGTGTTTGTTTCAGCCTATCTCACTTTGCCTAACAAAAAAAAAATTATATTTTGACTCAACTTTTTAACATTGTCCCTTTTTGCAGAAAAGTGCTTATCTCGCCGAGTTGAGCACTTAGTGCAAATTTTTGACTTTCTGCC
>NW_022707227.1:0-507 GCF_011630105.1 Anneissia japonica | reverse complement strand
CGCGGTGATTCCCCCAAGTTCAGCATGGCACTAATTAATTTATAATTTTGTTTTTTATTTTTTTTATTAAACGTAATTTAATTTTCTACAATAGCACAGTATGTAGTTTAATCACTAAATAAATTATTAAATCAAGTGTTAAATTTTCAAATAAAACTGATACTGTATTATGAGCTGGAAATGTTATGTTCATCTTACTCAATCATTTGTTCTGTATCCATACTTCGTAGACACATGCACATCATGCCAATGTTGCTTTGTTAGTGAACAGACTACTTGGAAAAATATGTTTGAATAAAACATTAAAATATTTGTTTTGTCTTACCAGGGTGAAGTATTTTATGTATGTTTTACATCTCCCTGGTTTCACTTTTTTCGTAAGTGATTCAATATCGTACAGAAAATACACGATTATTCGTTGTTTACTTCTTGCTTCACATAACGTACAGTACTTTGTAGCGTGAATCATGTGCTCACCAAACATGGTCTTCCTGTATGTTCTTCGTG
>NW_022707226.1:0-592 GCF_011630105.1 Anneissia japonica | reverse complement strand
TGTTTCTTCCTGACGATGTTTAATTTTTCTCCTATGTGGGGTCGGGGAAAGTGAGGGGTCGTATTATTGGGCAGCTCTGTCTGGTCCAATACGTGAGACACTTTCGCCGCAAAGTTAAAAAAAAAAAAAAGTATACCATTTAACACTGGCCTACTGCACTATTCGGTCACCCTTGGTCCCGAACTTTTGTTTTGTTAATAGGAATGTTTTGTTCTAAAAAAAAAATATATAGCAATTTTTTGGTCTGATTGGTTGACTTATGATTATTTTATTTTGTTTACCTTATTGTGTACAATCTCTTTTAAACAAAGTAACACAATATGTATCGAATTATTCAACATCCATTGTGTTCGTTTATTAACAATAAAAAATGTTCTACAATACTATCGTTTGATATATCATATATATGATCGGGGAGTGGTTGGGGAGGGGTGGTGATGGACTCACTGGAATCACTGGGGAAGCTGGAACTTATAGCAGTCGTTGGCTGAAAGTCACTTTGTATTCATCGAACGAACGTCGCGTCGTCCAAATCGAAAGCTGCTTAAAGAATACGACGCCGCCGACGACAAACCCCCAACTGTAACTAAGG
>NW_022707225.1:0-599 GCF_011630105.1 Anneissia japonica | reverse complement strand
TTTCTCTTTATGCATATCCACAGTAGTAGTAGGTTCATCGGTAACACTTTCTGTTTGATGTTCAGAAACTGGAGTAACCGGTGCATCTGTTGGCTTTCGTGTTTTCCCTTCATGAACATCGACCTGAGAAGTAGGTTCATCGGTAACACCTTCCGTTATCGATTCTTTATCAAATGGAGTAACAGGTGCATCTGTAACTCTTTCTGTTTCGGTTTTTTCTTCATCAACTGGAGTTACAGGTGCATCTGGAGCAGTAGTTGCGTCAGTGGGTTTTGTTGTTTCTTTTTGATGAACATCAACCGGTATAGTGGGAGCATCAATAGCAACTGTTTTATCTTCATGAATTGGAGTAACAGGTACATCGGATGCCTCTGGTGTTTTCTCTTTATGCATATCCACAGTAGTAGTAGTAGGTTCATCGGTAACACTTTCTGTTTGATGTTCAGGAACTGGAGTAACCGGTGCATCTGTTGGCTTTCGTGTTTTCCCTTCATGAACATCGACCTGAGAAGTAGGTTCATCGGTAACACCTTCGGTTATTGATTCTTTATCAAATGGAGTAACAGGTGCATCTGTAACTCTTTCTGTTTCTGTTTTTT
>NW_022707224.1:0-677 GCF_011630105.1 Anneissia japonica | reverse complement strand
AACAGTTGTTTTAATTCTAAGGGCGCTGTATCAAATTAGTAATGTAATGTAATGATGTAATGTAACAGTTATATGTTTTTTTTTAAATATCATTAGGGGAAAATTAACCATCTGCCTTGTTCATAGAATCGATGTTTTACTTATATTATTTTCTCAGGCAGCATACTGCAAAGGAAGACATGTCAACGAACACGGCGATGCATCTTACATAGAAAATGCATCGCCGGAATATAAAACGTATACAAAGAATAGCTTGTAAGATCATTCTAGAAAAACAGATTTCATCATACAAAGAATATCATTAAAATAATTTGGTTTACGTATCCTTTAATAAAAAATATCAAAGATGTTATATTTTTTCCTATTTTTAATTGAAGCTCTTCAAATATTCAAGGGATCTATCTAATCACTTAAATTGTCTTATTACTATATAGAAGCGCACCATATTAAAGAACATTAAATCCTAGTATTAAAATGAGAGCTGATTGGACCGAGGTGAGAAAATTAAAAATAGAAGTTAATCAACGGTTCTAGCTTTTGCTAGTCTTAAATATTGTTCGTTAATGAAAATTGTTTGCTTGCAATCTCCTTTTTCTGTTTCTATTTTTATGAATCATTAGTCTTTTTATTTATGTCTTTATGATGTTATTGCATAGTAATATTTCTTCAATATCCCT
>NW_022707223.1:0-597 GCF_011630105.1 Anneissia japonica | reverse complement strand
ATATAAAGGCAGCCGACTGTCGGGTACATAACGACTATCTAGCTTTCCACAAAAACATGAGGCCTTAGCTAGGCCTAGTTCAGTATTACTGCGATGCGAGGGTAGTTAGATCGTTCAATCAATGATATTGTGTTATCGTCTAATACAATTAAATAATGTGTGTAATATTTAAGAATGCACCACGTGGGTCGCTTTCTTTGTTATGCGGTAATAGTATACGTAGCAGAGTGACGACTGCAAAGCTAAGCCTTGCCCAGGGCCTAGACCGTGTACGTTCTTGATAATCGTAATGAAAACTTCGGGTGACAGACGATTGGGCCCAACTGGTGTGGACGATCGGAACCAAGATATTTTCAAATAAATTGTAGTCCTTAGCAGGCCACTGCCAGCACACCCACTTCCGATATCGCTCCAAACTACTGTAAAATGAAAATACTGTATACCTAGCTAGGCCCTATGCCTACGATATTTTTTCAAAGAAATTTGCTAAAAATGTTACTGTAATTTGCTTGTCGAATTACATTACCAATGTGCTCTAAAATCACAATTTTGGGCCATAAAGACTCTCCCTGTATTTTTCAACCACCACACAAATTT
>NW_022707222.1:0-1964 GCF_011630105.1 Anneissia japonica | reverse complement strand
TGTGCCTATATATGGTCATGATGTGCCCATATATAGTCATCATGTGCCTATATATGGTCATGATGTGCCCATATATAGTCATCATGTACCTATATATGGTCATGATGTGCCCATATATAGTCATCATGTGCCTATATATGGTCATGATGTGCCCATATATAGTCATCATGTGCCTATATATGGTCATGATGTGCCCATATATAGTCATGATGTGCCTATATATGGTCATGATGTGATGTCATCATGACCATATTTAGGCATGTTTTTATCAAATAATATTTGATAGTCTTAACAAGGATTTAAGCTAATAATTTTGAAAGGCAACATTAGTTTGTAAAATTCTATGTACTTAAGCCAAAAATATTATACATACTTGCAACATTTTATGTGCTATCAGCTACACTTTGTCAAACAATGAACTCTTCATGTTATCATCTTGTACAATATATTTGATTTTGAAAACAAAGAATAAAAAAAAAAACAAAAAAAAAAAACAGAAATATATATCGAAATAATTAAAATTCAAGACCATTTTTTCAAAGAATCCAAATAACAATTATCAATCTTATTAACACAAAGCTAATCCTCTAAGAGGAGTCTGAACCCAGAGACACTCCAAATCTTCAGGTCCCGAAGGGGTCTGTATATATTTCTTTAAGTTATTTCAATAAAATATTAGAAAAACAGGATGCATAACAGATAATGAGCCTATATTCTTCTCATTCACCCTTACACTGGCTGGTTATATATATAATGGATTTTCATAGTTTTGTGAATCAATAAAAGCTTGTGCAACTCAATATATTTTAAGAGATATTTTCAGGCTAAATTGTTGCCAACTTTATCATAGACAGTATAGCATTAACTTCCTAGTATCTCCTAGCCTCAACTGTGAGTTTGATGATACAACAGCTATGACATTTTTGTCATGGGAACAGATGGAGTATCCTAGCAGTCTTCGGAAGCAGTTTGCACAAGGCCAGAGCAAGATAAACGACAACAAGTATGGCTTGAAACGAAAACGTGAAGAATTCAGCCAATGTGGTTATAATTTTAAAGGCAGTTACTTTGCCAAAATTAACATGAAATGTTGATTGCTTTTGGATAAATACGTCCATGTCATGGACTATTAATAACTCATTTTACAGATTCAGCATGTGCAAGAATACAAAATACACAGCTTCCTGAATATTAAGAAATACAGCTGTGTGAGCTGAAAAAGAAAAGAAAAACATAACTTCAAAGAGAGTGGCCATGAATCTCAAGTTTTTAGATTATCTTCAGTAATAAATTATAATTAAGGTACAAATATGGGGTTTGTTGAAGTGACAGACTTATGGATAGGAAGGGGATACAGTCACCAGGCTATTGTATGTTTCTGTTATCTTAAATGTTAGAACCTTTACATTCTGGATTCAGTGTTGAAAATGTTTGTGCCTTCAGACAAGGGTCGGTGCCAGGAATTTCACGACAAATGGTCCAAGCTCCCAAACAAGGGGTCCACCCCCACCCCCTCTGGTTGGGGAAAAAATTTAATTTGTCAGGTAATAAATAAGTAATAAAATTTATTAATTATGGGATTCTTTATTTAAAAAGGATAATTTGATAGAAAACCATGCAAGTTGTCGGGGGTACTGGTACAATCGCAATAGTATACAACACCTCACACATACGGTAACACTGCTTACACTAAATAGTTTTTAATCCCTAAAATTTTACAGTTTAGTAAGGCATGCCTGAATTGTACTTTCGGTGCTCGAGATTTGATTTTTCCCCGATGACCTTGATAGAAATTCCCGTAATGCCGTAACACGCAAATTTATTACAGAAATGAAGCTACTGTTATAATGAACCAACGCAATTTTATATATATGGGAAAATATGATTTTGATGAATATATAAAAGCCCATAAAATGGTATTTGGAAAATTAGCCCTACGTTTGGCTCCAGCTAGATGCATATCA
>NW_022707221.1:0-1027 GCF_011630105.1 Anneissia japonica | reverse complement strand
AAACAATAAAACAAAGCCAGCATAAGACTGACATTTCTCAAACAAATAACAAACGTATCGGACGCACATAGACAAAATGATACTGTGTAGACGAATGAATAATTTTGTAATGAACTAAATATTTATGAACAAAAACAAACAAATATGAAACCAATGGACTGTTTTACAAATGAACATGTACCGGTACGCATTTAAAATGTGAAGGGGGGTGTGGAGGGTTGGCGTTTCTTTTTTTTCCCCACCATCTTCAATACCATATTGTACAGTACACATCATACGGGGAAAAATCCGTCATCGACTTCTGTCTTAAATTGTTGAACCTCTGTTTGGCAGCTTCATCTCGCCATTTCCTCACTTGCATTAGGTGAATATAATCCACATCCCCTTATCTTCCAGTCACATCAGCAGGTTGTCAGCAGCGTTAAAATCTGTTGATGCATTGACTCTTGGGAGGTGACTAACTTCTTGTTCATCATAAGATGAATCGTGCTCCTGCGATGTTTCCACACCACTAATGATTTGATCATCCGTTAGCCACTGATACCCTGGATCGTCTGCGTCTTCAGTCAGCCATTGAACAGGTCCCATCTACTCGCTATCATCGGCTTGGTATCTGAGTTCTTCAAACATTATTCCGAATTCAGCCGAGTCACCGTCATCATGATAGTTTCTTTGATGAGGATCGGAGTCGTTGTTCGGCTCTTCTCCCAGAAGTTGTCGCCAGCTACGACTTAGGTTTTTATTTTTATTTTTTTTAAACATGAGAGCAATAAAACGTTTTAAGTCAAAAGTGTGATTGTGTTATTCATTCAATTGTGTTTTTTTCTAACATATTAATTAATATCTTAAATTCCTGTTCAATTTTTAATTTCCATTTTACTTATAAATTCCAATCCAATAACAATGGTCTATAATCAATGTATAATTAATGTATAAATAATGTTCAGCAATCCAATCAATGTACAATCAATGTTCAATAATCAATGTATAATCAATGTTCAATAATCGACTTTCAGCAATCAAATCA
>NW_022707220.1:0-788 GCF_011630105.1 Anneissia japonica | reverse complement strand
TAAGCTCTATGTTTTTTTTCACTCGCACGTGAGGCCCGCCCTCAATCATTCGTCTCCGTTTGTGTACTTTTTATTATAGGTTAGGCCTTTAGGCTAGAGGCCTGAGCTAGTTTACAAACAAGAAATAATTTTATTTCGTAAGTCTTTTTCATTTGTCTGTAAAATGTGTCCTATACGTAGAAGTTGGTGTTGAGCATATGACCTGAGACCTATGCTAAATAAAAATGTTGCGCCTAGCTAGCTAGGCCTAGACCAGGTTTACGCTATGCTGGTTAGAACTTTAGGCTTAGGGCCTAGGCCTAGACTCTACCAAACAGGGAGATGTAATAAGGACGGTTAGGCTAGGCCTTGGCCGGTAGGTGTGGAATGCATAGGCTAATCTAACCTAGGTCCCTGAGGGCCTAGGCTAGATAGGCTAGGCAGGCTAGGCAGGCTCGCCTAGGCCTAGTTACTAGAACTAGAGTAGGCTAACTACTAGATAGGCTAGGTAGGCCTATACTAGGCCTACTCAATCATAGGCTTGTGGCCGGTCCAAAAGTAGGACCTGTAGGGCACCAATTTTTATTCAGTGTCATATAGAAGAATTCATGTCAACTCGGCCCATGTCAACTCGGCCCCAAGTTAACTCGGACCCTTGTCAACTCAGCCCCATGTCAACTCGGCCCCAATTTACTGTATATTTGCGAAATAATTACCAAAACAAAAGAAATTTGAATGCCAAGCCAAAATCAAAGTGTTTTAAAGCGTGGCCTTTGTTATTTCTTTTCATTTACAATAATGACAGCTTA
>NW_022707219.1:0-2108 GCF_011630105.1 Anneissia japonica | reverse complement strand
ATATACATTATCACTTTGAAAAACGTACGCAATCGGACTTTTTAAAACGTTATTACTTGGTCGATGATGCAAAGGTCATTGGTAATATCGACTATTCGTAAAACGGACGTTTGCTGGGTTTTTACCCATAATATTACAAATAATTTCTTAAAACCAGACTAATGAGACTATTTCGACGCTGTTGTTAGCATTGTTGGAGTACGTTGTTGCCAACCAGAAGATGATAATGGTGGTACAATACAACAACGCTGGCTTAGATGCTTACGTTACGTAATCGTGTCCTTGTAATCCGAGCCGACTTTACCGTTAAGCAAGTTAATTTACCGTTATTCTAGTAAAGTTAAGTCACTTAATTCCTTTATCTAGCTATAATTGAGTGGTTCACGTCGAACTTTTAACTAGTTAAGTGGATCTATATCTAGATAAAAGTTCGACATGAACCAGGTTTATATCTAGTTAATCTGCTAATAAGGGCTAATTATTGCTTAGCTCCATTGTGGCTCCACACACAGTAGGCCCTATTGATATGTAAATTAATTACTTACTTCCTGTCACTGCTTGGTATTTTTGTTTTTAGTTTTTTCGATTTACTTGACCTTGAGAATGGTTCCATGATGGACCCGAAACGTCAATCTTTCTTGTCATTAAATTTTGTTTTGAGATTTAATAAATAAAAGCCACAAATAATAATTTGATATACTAAATTTCATTATGTAAAAATAGTTATGCTTTAACATAGATTAAAAATATGTTACGCCTTACTTATTTTTTTAATCTATGGTCTTTTTAATTATTTTTCTTTTTTTTATTGGAAATTCCGTAGTGCAGAGTAAATTTATCAAAACCCATTAGGTTTACAGTAATATGAAAAAAAAATTAGTTTATACAGAAATAGTATCTAAAATGATTTCAATTTCCAAAGTTCTAAAAGAATCTAAAAAGATCTAAAAAAGATCTAATCTAAACACACAATATTAGGCAGGTTGTATTTGTTTGGAAAAGAACCCACTCTTTTGTGAAATTAAGAGGTTTATAGGTGAAAATTGTAAATTTAGAAATAAGTTTTATTTTTTCCTTTGAACTGTGATCAATATGTGATTTTTTTTAAATTTCTTTAAAAGCATTTGTTTTTTAACAATTACAGCAGATGCCAATAATGTTCTGAGAGATAATCGTAAAAAAATGGCCATTGAATAACATTTTTTGATAGTAGAAATAAAAGTTTTAAAAACGTTATTTCACTAACAAAGTAGAGGAATGACATACAGTATACAGTACTTCAACTACCAAAATATGCAATTCATAGATAACCACAAACTTCTCTTTTGTTAAATATCAAATGAATTAACTTTACATGTTATAAACAATGCAAATAAACATTAGTTAAAGCATGTGGATCAATTGTGTGTTTGAATCACAAGTTCATGTATGGGAAAAGGGAGAGGCTTACTTCCTCTCAAACTTAGCAATAAATTGTCTGCTTAGAGTTCAAAGAAGTATTGCTTTTAGTAAACTGAATAATTAGGGAAACATTTATTTAAGCAACTAATTTAGTTGCATACTTGGTTTTTACTCATCACTAACTAAATCCAAGTGCCTACTACTGGCTTAGAATTATATATATAGTTATGTATGGCAATTATGCTAAGAATTAAAATGGCGTGTGATTGTGAGGGTAGAGGGTGATTATGGTAGGATTAAAGTGGTATTGCTAAATCCCACAAACCTCCCAAAACACACTGTAGAAAATCAAACAATCCTATTGTGATTGACTGACTTGGTATATCAATAAGAAAATTAAATACACTCATAACTATTTTTTGGTTAAAATTTAGATTTTGTTATGAAAAAATACTTTCAAATACACCACAAACCTCTAAACACACTGCAAACCCCATCTAAACCATATAATTCTGATGGTAGAACTCTCTTTTTCTTAAAAAAAAAAAATAATTTGATGTTCATACTAACCCACTGTTTGTGGGGTTTACCAATACACAGATTGAATTTCTGGAAAATTGTGATTCCTCTACCGTGAAATAAGCCACAAGTAAATTATTTTAGTATTAATAAATGCATGATTTATGTTGATTTATTGATTATGTTGT
>NW_022707218.1:0-738 GCF_011630105.1 Anneissia japonica | reverse complement strand
GTCTCCTCTTTCCCTCATAGGACTTATTGTCCTAGGGCAGTCATTTTCCCTGAATTCTGCAAATGTAAACTTGATTATAGTGACATGCATCACATTTGTTGCACATTATGTTATCACAACTGTATAATTACGATATAAAAATACTACACAATTATATATACTAATAATTAACATAATAAAAAAATGATGCCATTTGATGTTCTGGAACAGACATGAGGTAGAAGTTTCCAATAGCCTCATAAATTAATATCAATTTGCATCTCATTGCCCTTTTTTTAAATAACATAAATGCCTAAAAACACAAGAAAGACACACCTAAGTAAATCTAAACATAAACATTTGCAAAAATTATAGTTACTTTAATGGCTGAAACTGAATAAAGAAGCCCAGAACTGGCATCAGTCAGCTGCACCACAGAAAACATTTGTTAGCAAAATTCTTAAGCGAATCAGTTGTGCGTTAATTTTCTTGAGAGCGCGAGTGTTTTAATCGACTTCGCTCTCCTGCCCATGACTTTGATTTGGCCCTGAAATGCTTGAGGTCTTCGCTATGATGTTTGTCAAGCATTTCTCTGTAACTCTGAGGCTCGCACAAACCCTGCAGATGAAATTAATGAATTGGAAGGTTAAAATCTTTGTCACCTACAGCAGCTTCACTCAAAGGGTTGTGTAGCATATCAACTTATGCAAAAATAGTGTTGTAATGCCCCATTAATAAAGAGGTAGGTACTAGCCAATT
>NW_022707217.1:0-825 GCF_011630105.1 Anneissia japonica | reverse complement strand
GCAGTTGAATAGTCCAAAAACACACAACATCCACATTTTTTTTAATTTTTTTTTTTAGAATACACGGATTTTCTATATAAAATCGTTCAATTTATATACATTTTCTATATACAGTAATTGTATAGAATTTCTATTAGCATATTTAAGGTTTTTTTTATATAAAATTTTCATAGACTTTTTATAGAATTTTCATAGTTTTTTTATATAATTTTTATAGATTTTTAAGTGGTTTTTATAAAATTGTTTATAGATTTTCTATAGTTTTTTTAAGGTTTTTTTTATATAAAATTTTCATAGACTTTTTATAGAATTTTCATAGTTTTTTTATATAATTTTTATAGATTTTTAAGTGGTTTTTGTAAAATTGTTTATAGATTTTCTATAGTTTTTTAGGGATTTTTTCATATAAAATTTTCATAGACTTTCTATAGAATTTTAATAGAATTTTCATAGTTTTTTATATAATTTTTATAGATTTTTAAGTCTTTTAATATAGTTTTAATATATTTTTTATAGAGTTTTTATAAATTTTTTATAGTTTTTTTATGTATTTTTAATAGATTTTTAATATAGTTTTAATAGATTTTTAATAGAGTTTTAATAGATTTTTAATATAGTTTTAATAGATTTTTAATAGACTTTTTATAGTGGGCTTCTATAGTTATTTCTATAGAATTTTCTATAGATTTTCTAAACAATTATGCTATAGACATTCTATAGTTTTTTTTTGATAGAATTCTATAGAATTTTTTTGTATGGGTACTAAGTCGAAAAGTGTATGTACAGTACTGCGCATGACTGGACTACACAGGCAAAGCTCCCTGG
>NW_022707216.1:0-630 GCF_011630105.1 Anneissia japonica | reverse complement strand
CGATGCAGATGAACTATGTCGGCGGTGCTCCAAGAAACTTTCCTTCAGAGTTCTTTCTGATTCCCAAATGTAAGAATCCTTACATTGGCCTGAAGCAGTTTTACCCTGGCAAGGGATGTGGTAGGTGGCGCCTGTGATGTCTTTCTTTTGGCTCTTGTCATTTGTTGACTCTAACCACTGTCTCAGGGTGCGTGTTGGTTTGAAACACGTTGTAATGCCAAATGTTCCGAAGGTTCACTTGAGGGTTTCGGACCATAGGCCTATACGGGATAACGGCCAACCCTTTGTTTTCTGCCTTTGGATGTCTTTCTTACTTTTGTGTCTGCTGGTTGCTCGGTTGATAGCCCAGTTTGGATAACTACATGTGCCCAAAGCTTGGTTGATGTGTATGCGTTCATGACTTTTGTCTTCTTCCTTTGTGACGAGAGAGTTGGCTCTGTGATGAAGTGTATTAATGACTTCTATTTTGTGTTGCAGAGGGTCATTGGAGTTAAAGTTAAGGTATTTATCAGTGTGTGTCGGTTTCCTATAGATTTTAATGTTGATGCTCCCGTCATTCTGTATAAACTGTAAGGGTGTCAATAAATGGCAAAAATTGGTTGACCTCTCCCTCTGTGGTGAATTTAATAT
>NW_022707215.1:0-578 GCF_011630105.1 Anneissia japonica | reverse complement strand
ATAACTAAAAAGTAATTAAAAGTGCAAAACAAAATGTAGAATATGAGTCTATGTGTTCTTTTTTTGTGTGTGTGTGTGTGTGTCTGTTTTAGTGTGATGACAAAGAAAGTGATGGTGGTGGTGATGATGGTGTGCGAAGAACAAGTATATAATACACTTAAACTCTTAAAAACTCACATCAGTCGGCAGCATGGAAACGCATAAGAGAAAAGCTCTCGGCTGGAATGCATTCGACAAACGTGATCTGCACGATTGGGACGAGATCTCCCCATGCCTATTCGTGATGCGTGGGTTCATAAAGAAAGGATTCCATCGGTTCAAGATAGGCAACATTTTGGACGTTCGCTATTACGGCGTCATCGGCGAAGGAGGAGTCTTTGACCGAATAAAAAATCCGATTCAGGACAGCACATTCGAATATCACGTAGACGGAATTGCGGGAAACAAGCACCGCATCGCAGTAAGAACGAGAAATACCGCGTGTTATTTCACCTATTCTTACGGAGCGTACGATGAGATGCCCTCCCTGCAGATGCTGTGCAAACAAACTATCGTCTCGCACGAGGTACACGACGAGA
>NW_022707214.1:0-599 GCF_011630105.1 Anneissia japonica | reverse complement strand
ATCAGACAACGTACAGCCTGAGGTTGTTACTTTTTTTCCCTTTCATATTTAGATTTGTTGTGACGGCACTTAGTGAGGAGCTCGTTTCTTTTGTTAATTGTTTGTGTTGTGTTCTGCATAGGATGGCGAGTTTTTCTTCAATGCATATGTTAAATTGCCGTAATTTGCGCATGTGTGTGATTTCTTTAGGATATCCCACTTTATTGCATATTCATGACTTTTTCTTTTCAGTTGCTATATGTGTTTTGAGAGTTCCGTTTCTTTTACTTATTGTTCGTGTCTAAACAGTTTCGTGTGGTTGTTATACCTTTGCTTGAAAGGTCCTCCTGACAGGCCAATGTATGTTTTTGTGTTTTCTTGTGTTGTTATGGTGGCTCTATATACTAGGGTACTGGTTAGGCATTTACCGTTTAATGGGCAGTTCTCTCTATTTCTGCAATTGCATGATTTGACTGGGTGTTTCTTCTTTGGATTTGTTGATTACTTTTGAATTGTGTGCACTAATGATTGTTCCAATATTTTTCATGCAACTGTAGCTGACTTTAATGTTGTTTTTGTGGTACTTGTGTCCTCTTCCCAACATATATATGTATAACATC
>NW_022707213.1:0-538 GCF_011630105.1 Anneissia japonica | reverse complement strand
TATTTATTGGAAAACTTCACGTAGGTGAATTCTGATGGATATAACTTCTCCATTAAAAGAAATCATACGATTATCTTGGTCGGTTATCCTAAAATTTACTCTGTGTATGGTTTTTCCTGACACAGGGAGATAAACCAAATTTTTGGGTTCCATATTGAATTTATAACCAATTGGGGTTGAGTATGCGCTGAATGAAAATATTGTATTTGTTTTTAATCCATCATTATAAGCACCATCAATCAAATCACAGTGAATTAACACCGAATTTATTCCTGAGGATATTTGAATGACATTATCACTGTAAAACGTCCCATTAGTTTCAATCTTTTTTGAGGAGAAACCCAATAACTCTCTAAATGAATTATCAATTGTGAAATCAACCTTGTAGTTATTTTTAACTTTAATCGTTGATTTTGAAGTATGTTTTTGAATGTCTATAACAATATTTTTTGGTTCATCACCCTGTTCTTTCATAAGACGAGCAATTTCGGAAGATATTTGAGAAATCTCATATGCTCCGGGTGAGACTGTTATCGTT
>NW_022707212.1:0-679 GCF_011630105.1 Anneissia japonica | reverse complement strand
AGGTGCAATAATCATAAATTTTCTCGCCTCAGCCAAAACCGTGGTGGGGCTGATGTGTACAGACCTACAACCTGTGGATTGGTCCCTCCCTGGGCCCCCTCTATTTCAAATTTCTGGATCCGCTACTGAGCGGGTATGTAAGTTGTGCCTAGGCATAACACTGCTAAGGTAGCATCTGATTTAACAAGGATTATTGATACTATATATTAATTAAAAAAAAGAAGTCACCTCCCAACATAAGTATTTAATTTTAAAGAGGTGATGCTAAACAAGTATTTTTTTTATTTGGCCTAATTTAATTTAAGGTTTTTTTTTTTTCCAATATTTTAACATAGATGGTTATACATTATTATGCAGTAACCTTGGCCTTATGATGTTTTTGCGCACCTAGGCCTACCTTCCTACCAGCAATTTTCTACACAGATATGAGTTAGATTACAAATTAAATACTGATCATGCCAATTTCATCCTCAATGTCCAGTATTCATACAGCACTTTGTTTCAAAGTACTTCACATTTTGCCAATTCATTTGAATTCAAATTCAATTAAAAATAATTTATTATCCAAAGGGATATTCATTTGGCCATGGTATAATATATCAAACAATGTACAGTGAATAAAATACATATACAATAGTTTAAAAAGAACGTTTATACATGAAAAATCATTTTTAAATCA
>NW_022707211.1:0-594 GCF_011630105.1 Anneissia japonica | reverse complement strand
TTTAGATATTCCAATGTAAATTTGGCCGTTCTTTTCATTTATATGGGTTTTCACTTATGAAAATGTGTAAATTATGTGTAAAATATCGATTTGCCCCAGTTTTTATTTCGGAAATTTGCACTAGACAGGGAGTCAGCTGATTCACTCAACCATAACGAGCTGGTAACGAGACACAGCCAACTGATGAGAATGGTTTTCGCGAGCGGAAAATTGAAAAATTAGGAATGGCGAAAATATTCAATAACAATAATATAATAAGTCGAAGGCATTTTTGAAGAATCAATCCTTCAAAAATATATGTTTGCTGGTCTGGATAAGGAAGTCTTGGAAGTGGTGATCTTAATAGTGGCGTTAAATAGGTTTGTTTAATACCAACTTGTCTTTACCTGTGTAGGCATAGCCTAGCATTTAGTGCAGTACTGTATGTATGTAGAGAATAAGGAATACTACTCTACTGCCTGGCGCGGCCTAGGCCCCCCTGGTTTAGGCCTAGGCATACAAACTATAATAATAATATTTTTAACAGAGACAAACAAACAAAACTATTTTAAATAAAGTACATTAATTTACATGTTAATTATTAGATCCATGGAA
>NW_022707210.1:0-1224 GCF_011630105.1 Anneissia japonica | reverse complement strand
GGCAGCAGCGTGACCCCGAAGACGCTCAGCGGGTGCGACGCGTACTCGCCCAATATAACCTTCCATCTAAGTTTGCTCGTCATTTCGTAGGACATCGTCTCCGGAGTAACGTGCAAGGTAGGCAGCGGAGCGCTCCAATCGTCTCCTGGAGAAAACCGTTCCAGTATCACCCATTTGCGTTCAGATACAAGCGCTTCGTATCTCGCATCCGTTCTCTTCGTTTTCTTAGACTCCTCCTTTCCTCGCTGCCAGCGATAGACTTTCGACGAAGATGGCATCTCCTCGGGACGAACTGAACGACGGGCCGGCAAAAAGACGGTGTACCTGCTCTACCGGGACGACCTTGTTATCGGAGGCGTCAAGTTCGGAAACGAGAGCGAACACAAGAACGTGATCGTCGTCGAACACGTGCACTCGATGGTGGACGATCCGAAGACGTTGTCGTCCTTCGTAACGTCCGCGCTCAGATTTTGCAAGTACAGGTCGAACAAAATCGAACTTCCGGTATTCAACAAAGACGAGCGGCAACGACTGGTCACGGCGTTCAGGGGCAGAGCTGTGGCGTCCGACGACGGAAGCGATTGACGATGGACGTCGAAGAGCGCGTTCCCCTCATCATGCCGAGAGGCGAGAAGGACGCCGTGGCAACGAAACGTTCGGACAGTTACTTAGATTCTCGCGATCAGGACGTGTCGTTCGCAAAACGAGGTAGGACTTCACATCGAACGGACGTATTCGAGACTTCGACCGACGAAGAAGAAGAAGATCGCATCCTGCATCAGTATTAGCAACTTCGTTCTCCTTCTCGTCCTCAGTTCATCCGATTGCTTGCGATGGACGAACTGCAGCCGTGGACGGTGATTTACCGCGACACCCCGGATGACACATCGAAGCGAGGAGCGTTCTCGGTGGACGACAGGGGTACGTTCGGAGTGGTCAAATCCGTGGAATCAGACGTGCGCGTGGTGGAGAAGAAGACGGAAACCAACAAGACCGTCGAACGAGAGCGGCTCGTTGGCAACAAGGAAGTTCTCGTTTTCGCCTACGTCAACCGGAACGACCGGATGCGTTCGCACGCTCCGCTCCTGCTGCAAGCGACCTTCGTCTACGGAGTGGCTCGTTCGATACGCATGACGAACGAAGGGTGCGATCTGCACGTGTTCAGATTCAAATTTCGACTCGTGCCCTGCATCAGGACGCTGAACCTGCACCTGTTGGAGGCCG
>NW_022707209.1:0-1463 GCF_011630105.1 Anneissia japonica | reverse complement strand
TTCAGATTTTTTAATATTTAAAAACTGAGGGAAAAAGAGACATAACCACCCTTTTTCCCTCCTTATTTTTCCCCAGTTTTTAAATATTCAAAAATCTGTATCTCTCTCATTAACTGTTTCCAAGTTTTTTATCAAATATACTTTGAGGCTTAGAAAGATTAGTTCTACAACATATCAACAAATTTATGTCCTCCAGAGCTTGGTTTATCAAATAGAAATGCTACTTTCACATCCATAATTATATCTACCCTTGTCATATTTTCTTTAAAAATAACATTCGTTTAAATATTTTTGTCTTGCCATATTATTGTATATACAGTACATAAAATCAATATTTTCTTATTTATGTGAGTAGCAATTATTTCAGTACTGTATTTTATTTTGTAGCTCTAGTAGGTTTAGTACAGTACCTGAGTATATTTTTTCCTTAAAGTTTAAACTTACAGTGTAGGGGCCAATCACAATTGAAAACATAGTGTATTAAAAGAGTACTCTTTTTTGCCACCTCAACCCCTTTAAAGTGTACATACATGGAAAATGTTGATTTTGCAATACCATTCTCTATAGCCTTTTTTTTCAATGGGTACATAGATACATAATTAGGTTTAAATATATCCATATTGACATGTTATTAAATTTAGAAAACCGATTTCAATCAATATTTTAAGCTTTTGTAAATTCTTTTCATAATTATGAACCATCCATACAGTGCAGGGTTATCCACCTTTTGTTTTGAAATTTCTTTTTTGAGTCTTTCACATCTATTAAATTCGTGTAAAGTTAAATCTAATACTGTACTGTAATAGTATATAAAAATATGTAAAACTTTTTCTTTCATCTACCCTTATCAATATCGCTTACAGTACTTTGATGTTATTTAATATATTTATATTTTATATAGGCCTGCAATTTACTGTAAATACAGCTATTATATAAAATTATTTTTATAAATCTTTATATATGTTTGCACAATACCACTAGTGCTACATTGTGTGACTTCATAATGCTAGTCAAATTCAATGCAGTTTATTCTTTTAAGATATTGAATCCAGTTTTTTTTCCTACTATTTAAATGATACAATGCAAGCATTTTAGTTTGGTTGTTTGAACTGTGATATATATGTTTAATGTGTGTTAAATAAAGATCTTGAGAATGAATACATTTTGTTGGGATTTCTGTACAGTGGGTTCAAACATTTCATGTTTCCTGCAGTGCCATGAACTACCAAAAGACATTTGTACATTACAATAATCTTGTAGGCCTATGATTTTTTATTTTTACACTTTTTCTTTATTCGTGAAAACAATTTTTTATTGATCGAACGATGCAGTTAACTATAAAAAAAATTATATCAGCGTTATTTTCTAGAGAAGTGCTGTGAATTTCTATGAAAATTTATTTTATCAGTGTTATTTTCTATAGAAATGCTGTTTTTTTTCCTATAGAAAATATAATATATCAG
>NW_022707208.1:0-950 GCF_011630105.1 Anneissia japonica | reverse complement strand
GCGTCCGTCTACTCGACGTCCGCGTACTCGAGGTCGGTTGGCGAGTCGCGAACAAAAATTATTTCTAGTTTCAGAAAATTTTTCAAAATGTTGAAATAGAGACTCGTCTTGTCTGCCTTAACGGTGTACGCGAACACGGTAGTCGAGTCGAGGACACGTCGGTGTACTTGGCATTCGTCCGTCTATTCGACGTCCGCGTACTCGAGGTCGGTCGGAGGGTCGCGGACGCGAGTGTGTACTCGACATCGTGTACTCCAAGTCCGTCTACGCTACGTCCGCGTACTGGAGTTCGGTCGCCGAGTCTCGGAAGCGAGTGTGTACTCGACATCCGTTCGTGTACTCCACGTCCGTCTACTAGACGTCCGCGTATTCGAGATCGGTCTGCGGGTCGCGGACGCAAGTGTATACTCGACATCCGTCCGTGTACTCCACGTACGCCTACTCGACGTCCGCATGATCGGTCGGCGAGTCGCGGACACAAATTATTTCCATTTTCAGAAAATCCAGCTTTCAGAAATTTTTACAAGTCCAGCGAGGCCGACCCGCCGTCCGCGTACTCGAGGTCGGTCGGAGGGTCGCGGACGCGAGTGTGTACTCGACATCCGTTCGTGTACTCCACGTCCGTCTACTCGACGTCCGCGTATTCAAGATCGGTCTGCGGGTCGCCGACGCGAGTGTATACTCGACATCCGTCCGTGTACTCCACGTACGCCTACACGACGTCCGCGTACTCGAGGTCGGTGAGCGAGTCGTGGACACAAATTATTTCCAATTTCAGAAAATTTTTACAAATTTAAAATAGAGACTCGTCTTGTCTGCCTTATCGGCGTACGCGACAACGATAGTCGAGTGGAGGACACGTCTGTCTTCTCGACGTCCGCGTAGTCGTGGTCGGTCGGCGAGACGCGGACGCGAGTGTGTACTCGAAGTCCTTCCGTGTACTCGACGTC
>NW_022707207.1:0-517 GCF_011630105.1 Anneissia japonica | reverse complement strand
TTTGTTCTGTGTATATTAAAGAAAGCAAACGTTGTTCCTGATGACCTACTCACTGTTTATGCTTCCTACATTAGGCCCATCTTGGAATACGCTTGCCAAGTATGGCATGGTGCTATTACCAATAAAATGGCCAATAGCATTAAGACCATCCAGATGAGAGCATGTCGCATAATGTTAGGTGCTGCCTACATTACTTATGACAATGCCCTATAGGTTACGTATTTACCATCACTCGCGGCAAGGAGAGAAACCCTTGTTTTGTCTTTTGGCAGGGGTTTGCTTAAGTCTGACTGTTTTCGTGACATGTTGCCTCTTTGCCGCGAGCAGATTCGCCCCTCTCCCACCTAGGTTTATTTCACCTAAGAGTCATACGATTTCTACGAGTTAAAACTCGTGATCTTTGGAAAGGACCTATACGAGCTTATTACGTGTTAGCTACTAGTGAGGTACGATTTTATGGAGTTGGTTACGAGTTATGTACGAATTATGCCGAGCAGAGCACCGAGTTAACTACGAG
>NW_022707206.1:0-557 GCF_011630105.1 Anneissia japonica | reverse complement strand
AACATTTCAAATTGATAAAAATAAAATTAAGACGCTTCTAAGTCAAATTGATAGGAGTAAATCATCGGGAAGTGACAATATTGGTAATGTTACTCTAAAAATTGGTAAACTGAACTTTTCTTTCTAGGCCACTACATATTGTTTTCAATTGGGCAATACGTGAGGGCACTTTCCCACAAGCATGGAAAATGGCTAATATATGTCCCATACATAAAAATGGTAGAAAAGAAAATGTCACTAATTACCGCCCAATATCTATATTACCAACTATATCTAAAATTTTTGAACGTTTAATTTTTAACCATTTATTTCAACACGTCTCACCCGTTCTCTCCCCCTGCTCAGAATGGCTTCATACCAAATAGATCATGTACCACCAACCTTGCAACATTAATTTCTTTTGCATATCAATCATTTGACTATAAAACACAATGTGATGTCATATACACTGATTTTGCAAAGGCCTTTGACACAGTCGACCATAAACTCCTCATAAACTTTCTAAATTTTGTTTTACTGGAAATATTTTTTTACTGAAAAAATAGTTTTTGCTCAAT
>NW_022707205.1:0-1221 GCF_011630105.1 Anneissia japonica | reverse complement strand
TTACGAATGTGTACACATACGTCTTAACGTCCGTGCGCACGGTAGTATTAATACAGTGTCACAAAGCCAACACATGTAACCGAAACGTAATTTCCAGCTTCAGTACGCGCTGTGGGCGTGGAAATGAGCGTACGGCGCGTAAATTTTGGAAAGTTTTGGAATATTCAAAATGACCTGAAACGTGCTTTAAATTATCTGAAAAGTCATATTAACAATTTTTAAATTTTAAGGCACAAGTACGAATACCTTATACGACGTGCCTGACGACGGTAATGGCACATGAATTTAAACCTTGTCAAGTTTAATTTAAAACCCCCTGTTGGTTGGTAATGCCACACAAATTTTGCCTTTACAGTATACGACGAACTATCGGTCTGATAGTGTCGAAATACAGTCTGCCGCCCTCTATTTTCAATGTGTTTACATCTTTTAAGAAAGAAAGATGAGAAGGCTCCAAAAAAGCATTCTTTTTGACCATGATGACGTGACCAAAATAAAAAATAAAGGGACACGTCCGAAAGAGAATTGATTTAGCTATAACATATCGTGCGAACAGAAAAGGGGAGAAAGAAAGAAGAATAAGAAAGTTGAAGATGATGATTCCGTACAATAACAATAGGTGATCCGCTAACGTTAGCGGATCACCAAAAAAAAAAAGATGATGATGATGATCCTGACAATAACAAGAGGTGATCCGCTAGTGTAGCGGATCACCAATAACATGCATGTTTCTGTTTGCTCTAAAGGAACATTTGCCTCAAAAATGAACAGAAATGCTGCAATTGACCTCTGACCTTATATTCACTAAATTTGCCTACCGCTGTGGCTAATGTACATAGAAACTTAAAGCCCCTCTCCCACTAGGGGTTTTTTCAGCATACGAGTTACAAGAGAATGCCGAGTTGCTAACTCGGCAAACTCGGCAAAAACTCGTAGGACGATTCGGAAAGCTCGGAGTGGACTCTTACCTACTCGTAGCAGCTCTGAACTCGTAGCGCTAATTTTGAACATGTTCAAAATTATCGCCACGATTAGATAACTCGTAGTAAACTAGAAGAACTCGTAGGTAGCTCGTAGAGTACTCGGGGTATTCCTACCTAGCTCGTACACTACTCTGGATACTCGTCAGCGGTTTTGTCATCTACGAGTTTGATGTGAGCACCCAAAAACGAGTACGAGTAAGTACGAGCGCACCGAGTTGGCTCGTACCTAACTCGTATC
>NW_022707204.1:0-798 GCF_011630105.1 Anneissia japonica | reverse complement strand
CGAAACAACTTGTGTACAGTATATGTGTATCCATCCTGTTAGTGTCATGAACATCTTTGTTTTTTTCAGAAGTTGAAATAATGATAATATACTAAATAGACATAAATTGTATTTGTGTATAATATCCCTTGATTGTTTCCTAGTATCACTGACCAACTGGTGATTTACTAGAAGGAAATCAAATCAATTTTTTTTTTTTCATAAAATTGGTTATGTTTAATGTGGAATCATGTGCCTGAGTGATAAGGATTCAGGCCTAAATTATATAATGTTGATAGTTTGTGTCTGAGGACTTCGACTTGTTTGTCTTCTTTGACAAAGTACTTTAAACCTGGTTGCCTACCAATTACCATAAAATTGACTACGATGTCATTACAGCACAGTCGTTATGCCGCGTAGCTACCACACTTCACAATCGAGAAGGCCCGCTGAATCCATTGACCAATCTGTATCCTCTAAAGTTGTCAGACATAGCATGTAGCAATTTTATGGAAGCCAGGCTAGTACTTACAGTATTTCCCCTTTCCACGAATGAGTAGGTTTGTAATAGGTTGGTATGGTATATCTTCCTGTTACTGTTTGAATGCCAATTGATATTGAGGTATATAGTCCTATTGTATGTCATTGTCAGTAAAATTGAAGACCAAAAATAATAAATGGAAAATCCCTTAAAAATAATGGGGTTTTTTTTGTAATCAGCTTTAAACAAATTTCCAAATCATGAAGTGCCACAGTCAATGTCGATGGGTATCACCAACATTGTCAAAATAATTTTTCAAAATTGTTTTTAAAAATTGA
>NW_022707203.1:0-1507 GCF_011630105.1 Anneissia japonica | reverse complement strand
TGCGTTGAATTCAGAATAAACTATTTCTGAGCTCTCAACGATGTCAACAGTTTCAACGACAACGAAAACGCCAACGCGTTGTCAACGAAAACGCAACGGGTTGAATGCGTTGAATTTTTGCAATAAAACTGGCCGGTACTGTAAAAGGCGTTCGTAAACAGGGAGCCCCTATCTTGTGTTGGTACTTTTTTTAACGTTTCATTGAGTGCATACAAAATCAGGCCAGTCGGACATCTTGCAATTCTATATTCTTTGGTTCAGTGTAAGCAAAATGGTTTTCATAGAAATTGTCGGATGTTTCAGTGTTTTGTAATGTACTTATCTAACTATTATCTATCTTATTGCAATAGTAAATCAGTGATATTACAATATCTCAAATGCCATGAACTTAGCCAGTTAATAGTTGTTAGATTCATAATACCATGTCTGAATCAGGAAAGAATGGAAGTTAATCTTCACCAATTCATATTAAACCTATTAAACCCTCTACAAATACTGTAAACTTCAAGTACTTAATATAAGATACAACTTAAATTCAGGAAGTTGTTTTAGGACAGTACTGTACAGTTAGTTTATTGCCGTTGATTGTTCACTGGCATACACGCTGGTTAAGTACTGTATTCTAGTAGGTACAGCCTTTCCTTAACAAACATATACCTTTTAAATTTAACCTTGTCTATTGTTTAGTTTGTTACATCTCTCATTAATACATGCTACACTGTTATTTTACTTAATTTTTGTTCATACTGTATTTGGTTTATTTGTAGTTATGGTTCAATTTATAAACTCTTACCATGCTAAGTATTGTTACAGTAGTAATATCATATATTGCAGTGGTGAAATCATTTCACTGAAGACGGTAGTTGGCTACCGATACATACTCTGTTTTGGGACCGTGAAGGCCATGGTATTAAATATAGACTTTCATTCGCCTATCATAAAGATTAAAACAGTTGTGTTTTTCGTAAAATGCATGAAAAATTATAGAAATGATTTTATTTCCCAGTGGAAATACTGTCAGTATTATTGTAGTACTGATACTTACTGTAGTTTATCTAATACCGCTAAATTCTCAATATTGCTTCCAAAGAAAAATGGTTTGTACGTTGTTAGCATGTTTATGTTTGAGATAGGAGGAGAGAATCTAATAATATTATTGCAATTGCTTCACCTTTTAATGCGTGCAAAGAAAATATGGACAGAATGCCAATAAGCAATCACGTCCAGCAAAGACTAGAGGGCAATGCTGAGATTGAATCAAGAGATATTAGTGGGCCTACTTTAATACTAAGTTTATCTTCAGGTGTTATCTGATTTAGTTATACTAATTATGCTAATGTTGAATTCTGAGGGGTCAATTTTTAGTCTTTTTGTGCTAGTATCGTTTTTCCCTCCGTAGCTGGAGGTACAGTAAGTATGTGGTGGGTAAATCATCTGACATTATCTGACAGACATTGTGCCTTTAATTGCCGGACCGAGATGTACTGGTTGTTGTGTTTGCTGTGGT
>NW_022707202.1:0-500 GCF_011630105.1 Anneissia japonica | reverse complement strand
CGAGGTTTGGTGTGCGAATTACAGATATATTTCTTCCGGTTTACAGGAATTACAGAGCTATAAATGTTGGAAATTAATTGGAATCATACCAGAGTTAGTTCATGTATGACCCTGACAAATTTTGTTGTAAAATCTAGGCCTGAGGCCTTGTAATAACATCTAATTTTTTAGGCCCTAGGTTAGGCATTGCTTTCTTGCTTCCCGGTTCAGTCTAGTAGTCGCGCACACCTTGAAGTGTGTCACTTTCCCCGCATCGCAACGTTTTCTCGGCGGCCAACGCACACATGAACGTATAGAGAAAATCTTAGTAACGTAGACCTGGGGCTATTTTCAATGTAATCTCATCAGTATCTAAGTGTAGAATGGAACCAGAAATGCATCGACCTACTGATGCAGAACTACTACTTTATTTATTGTCGAGTACCGTGTTTTTTTTGTTTTTTTTTTTCATTGTACAGTATCGCAAAAACAGTCTCAAAATCAAAAATCTTTCAACTTAT
>NW_022707201.1:0-2110 GCF_011630105.1 Anneissia japonica | reverse complement strand
GTCAGAAAAGCAGACCGCCCCTGAAGCAGTTGCTGAGCTTATCAGATGTACCTGTTCAATAAGTACATGTTCAAATAATACATGCATGTGTAGGAGAAATAATCTTCAGTGTACTGAGATGTGTAACTTCGAAGCGGAAGGCATTGTTGCCTAGTCCTGTCACAATAACTGGATTTTTTCTTACAATCAAAATAACTTTATTCTCAAAGACTTATAATGAGATTTATAGGCCAATTATTCTTGTCTGTGTGTTATTTTGGATTGCCACATAACTAAAGTTCACTGTTGGAATTTTCTTGGCCTTGGAAAATAAAAATGAAATGAAAGAAAATAAATATTATTTATTTTGTCAATTTGTTTACCTTAATTGTTTTTGTATTCAAAAGAGGTCTAATTATTTTAGATAATGTCCCCATAATATAGTTGCAGTTTGGTATATACAAAACGATTTTTGTGAGCTATAAAATACTTACCTTTTATAACGTAATTTTACAATTTTAACTATTGCAACATTGACAATGATAGAAACATCTTTCTTTATTTTTTTGCTGGGGTAGGCGTGCAGTCGGTCATCTTGCTCTATAACGAATTATTTATATTCATTCTTTTTAGTAACTGAAGCTACGAACACATCGTCGTTGATAACTATTGAGGGGAAAAGAATAGAACTCCCAGCACCCCCAGATGCAGATAGTTTGTCAAGCGCAAGTATAAACACGGTTAACTGGTTCAATGGTGTGAAAGTGGACGTTGACAATATTATCGTTAGTCTGAGTTATCCCAATCAAGGTCGCTTTTCCATTGATTTCACTGACCAAACCATCGGAGATTTGATTATAGAGCCTGTGTACAGAACAGATACAGGACATTATATCTGTCAAGTTGTTGAGAAGGATGAAACAACAATATGGGAACACATATTGTTTCTGGATGTATATTGTGAGTGTTAATAAATAAATAAAAAATGAATACATTTTCCTCTTTTCTTTAATCATTTCCAAATATTTAAAATGGATGGATGGAGGTGTGCATTATTGCGAGGGAGGTGAGTTTAATGGCTGGGACCTCTAGGGCTCTGCCCGGGCGTCCAGGGCTGAGCACCGGTAGAGTTCGGAGAAAAGCACGCGTAAGCTCCGACAAAGTAGCGTAGTTAATCAGGCCTTCTTTAAGTCCTTGATTTAATAGATTTATTAAAACCATAATTGGTGAAAAAGTTGATTTAAATTTCCATTCATTTTGGGTGTTGTTTAACAGCTATAAATTAAGTTAACCGGTTTGCCTAAAGGTGTGATAACCACAATTTGAAACTTAATATCAGTAGGCCTAGACAATGATCATTGACTTTAGAAGGACATGCACATGCAATTCTCCACTAACACTAACTATAAGAGGACAGCAGGCCCGTAGGCAGGGTAGGTGGGGGGGGGGGTGCAGAGGGACGCACCCCCTGAAATTCCAAAAGTTCCACTTTTTTAAACCTATTACAGTATTTCACAATTATCACGAAATGCTTTAGCATGCATTGATATATTTGATAGCTCTTCTAACCATTGATTTTTCATAATGTGATTTGAAATTTGTGTTTGAGAAATCCATCAGGACCCTCAAAATGCTACTTTGCCGGAGCCTTCCGTGGCTTTTCCCACAAACTCCCTCCAGGCCTCTGCCCCTGGACCTCCAATTTTAAAAAGTTCACTTTTTGAAACCCATTACAGTATTTCATTAAAATCTTTCCTAATTATCGTGAAATGCTGTAGTATGCATTGCATTTTATTTGCCCGCTCTTCTAACCGTTGATTTTTAATAATGTGCTACGAAATCTGTTGGAACTTGTCTGCTCCAGTGATTGCAGATTGATCCATGTCATCTGTAGGGTACATATTTAAAGGACATAAAAAGTTACAACTTCACAATGGCGGATTCAAAGGTGGGGGCATAAAATTAGAGAAAAAGAAAAATTATAATTAAATTTAGGTCTGTATGTGACCGACCATCTAGAGGTGCCATAATCATAAATGTACTTCCTTCCGGGGGATTTGGCCCTACCCCTCACCACCCCACGGGGAGCCCTAGACGGTCTTCCATCCTAAGGTCCGCTTCGTTCGCAAAA
>NW_022707200.1:0-657 GCF_011630105.1 Anneissia japonica | reverse complement strand
AAAACGAACGGCGCTTCAGAAAATACAGTACAAGTATACCAATTATTCTCCCAAACTTCATATCCCATCGCGTTGTTTTTTATTGAAGTGTACAGTTTTTTTGAATATTTATCCTTAAGTTAAATTTTTTTTTTTTTTTAATTTTCAATGAAAAATAAATGCGATCGTTAATATTGACCTTGGTACAATGTAAACCTGTAATCATAATGACTACTTATACAGAATTTTACTATATTATAGGCCTAGACTAGGACCAGGCCTCCTACTATAGTACAGAGGCCTAGTCCAAGACCTTGTTGAAAATCCCAGCCCACATAAAGCCTAGCCTATAATGCCTAGCATAGGCAGGCCCGTAGGCAGGATTTTCGATGGGGAGGTGCGTTTTGCAACCGAAGTGGACCTTACGATGGGCGACTGCCTAGGGGTCCCCGCGAGGGTGGGGCGAATCTTCTGGAAGCTCTGACAAATTATCATTTTGAGGGCCTTTTTTAATGGATTTCTAAAATCCATAATTTGTAATATCCTATTTAAATTTTCATTCATTTAAGTATTGCCTAGGGACCTACAGTAAAAGCAGGAGAAATAGAGGGTAGGGGGTGAAGGGAGGAATTTGAGACAGATAGTCAATACCACCTCAGCCCCATGATTGGAGCTGAG
>NW_022707199.1:0-1150 GCF_011630105.1 Anneissia japonica | reverse complement strand
CGACTATCGCAGACTGTCGTGCTGGTAGCGAGTTGTTTTTCGTTGAAATTTGTCTTTTTGTTTATTTAAAGCGCATATGGAACTTTATTGCATAATATAATATTTACAGTATTGTATATAATACTTACATTATGATGTTTTTATTAATCTTGTTTTATTATACCCTAGCACGATCATGAAGAAAAAGGGATTTGTTATTGTGTATAA
Organism: Anneissia japonica; assembly: GCF_011630105.1. Lineage (NCBI taxonomy): Eukaryota > Metazoa > Echinodermata > Crinoidea > Comatulida > Comatulidae > Anneissia > Anneissia japonica. The sequence continues at coordinate 943 of NW_022707199.1, read as the reverse complement.
TGTTTTGCTGAACCGAAATGAAGTAAATGTACTTTAATGTTTTTCAAAGCCCATTAGGCTATAAACAAAATGAAAACACACTAAAAATATTTTTTTGTAATGTTTAAGAACTATAAACGTAATTTGTTCATCAAAAGGCTGAACTATTTTGAGAAACTCAAGATTAGAGATCAAACGAACAAAACATTATTGATTAACAATAGGATTTAAAGGCTATTGCTAATTTAGTAAGAAATAATGTATTGTATTGATTCATGACTAATAAATCATAACTCATGATGATAACGAGAAAATGGTGGAAGAAAAAGGGGGTAATTTGAGATGACTATCCGATGCGAACACTATTTTATTTTATATTACAATTATTTTGGTTCGTTGATTTTAGATTGCCTATATCTGACTGAAAATCAGAGAAATAAAATAAGGCCTACATGCCACCGGAGAAATCCAGCAGCAAGAAAATCAAGGACAACATCTTCCAAAGTCTGAACATAATTGTTTCTTAGTATGAAGATCGGATAATGCACTCTTTGATTGTTGTACTCTTCGACTATCTCAGACTGTCGTGCTGGTAGCGAGTTGTTTTTCGTTGAAATTTGTCTTTTTGTTTATGTAAGACGCATATGGAACTTTATTGCATAATATAATATGTACAGTATTGTATATAACACTTACATTATTATGTTTTTATTAATCTTTTTTTATTATACCCTAGCACGATCATGAAGAAAAAGGGATTTTGATTAACAATAGGATTTTAAGGCTATTGCTAATTTAGTAAGAAATAATGTATTGTATTGATTCATGAGTAATAGATCATAACTCATGATGATAACGAGAATTTGAGGCGAGTTCTTCAAGTCTTAGATTATAATTCCTGTAAATTCAAAATGATATAAACTAATGTGCAACTGATATTTGTATATGTTAACGTAATGTATAT
>NW_022707198.1:0-1192 GCF_011630105.1 Anneissia japonica | reverse complement strand
ATATGTAATAAAAATTGGGGGTCACCTTTCAACCTAAGGAGCTATAACTGATTAAAAATAGGTCTAATTTTAGCATAATTTCACTGTATAGCGGCACAAATACGCACAAAGATACGTATGTTTGATGCGCAAGTACGGCATTGCTATTGGCCAAAAGATAACCGAAAAGAATGCAAATTTGTGAAAACAATGTCAAGAACCCAAAACGTGTAAAACAACGTAATTTCTAGCTTTCGTACGTGCTGCGCACATAAAAATGCGCGCGCGTATTGGAAAATTTCGAAAAAATTTGAAATGCTCAAAATGGCCAAAAACGTCCTTTTATTTAGTCAAAAAGTGATTTTAAGCATTTTAAAATTTTGACGCACGCGTACGCGCGCGTGGTGAAGCGCACGTGTCAAATTAGGGTACAGTACATTTAACATTAATCCGAAGTTAATGCTCACTTAATACGATTTCTCAATGGCAATTGGTTAGGCTGATATTATCGATAATGTAAAAACGCAAAATTGCGCGTAGATGACGTCAAGCATGACTGAGCGCGTTGAAAAGCTTACCATGACTATTCCAGACCAAGCCAAATGTTCGTTGACAGCGCTTTTGCGTAACTCGTGGCATTTTTTGAAATATCGTGCGAACAGAAAAGGGGAGAAAGAAAGAAGAATAAAAAAAAGATGATGATGATCCTGACAATAACAATAGGTGATCCGCTAACGTTAGCGGATCACCAAGTAGATTTGAACTCGTCACTGAGGACGAGTTAGGTGATCCGCCGTACTTTGACCCTCACGAAGCACGCACGTTTCTGATTGAAAAGTATTATATGCTAAAACATGCTCTATTTAAAGAGTAATTTTGAGGATATTAAAAAGAATTTTAAAGGAAAAGAGTAATTTTGAGCATTTTAAGGACTTACTAATGTATAAATATACGTCTTAACATCCGTGTGCACGGTAGTATTAATACAGTGTCAGAAACCCAACACATGTAACCGAAACGTAATTACCAGCTTCAGTACGTGCTGTTGGCGTGGAAATGAGCGTACGGCTCGTCAATTTTGGAAAGTTTTGGAATATTCAAAATGACTTGAAACGTGCTTTAAAATATCTGAAAAGTGATATTAACAATTTTAAACTAGATTTGAACTCGTCACTGAGGACGAATTCGGTGATCCGCCGTACTTTGACCCTCA
>NW_022707197.1:0-1611 GCF_011630105.1 Anneissia japonica | reverse complement strand
GCGACTACAGTTATTAACAGATTTGCAAGGTATCAACATAATACAGTTATACACAGTCAAGACACAAACACAGTTGGCGACTACAGTTATTAACAGATTTGCAAGGTATCAACATAATACAGTTATACACAGTCAAGACACCAACACAGTTGGCGACTACATTTATTAACAGATTTGCAAGGTATCAACATAATACAGTTATACACAGTCAAGACACCAACACAGTTGGCGACTACAGTTATTAACAGATTTGCAAGGTATCAACATAATACAGTTATACACGGTCAAGACACCCACACAGTTGGCGACTACAGTTATTAACAGATTTGCAAGGTATCAACATAATACAGTTATACACAGTCAAGACACCCACACAGTTGTCGACTACAGTTATTAACAGATTTGCAAGGTATCAACATAATACAGTTATACACAGTCAAGACACCAACACAGTTGGCGACTACAGTTATTAACAGATTTGCAAAGTATCAACATAATACAGTTATACACAGTCAAGACACCAACACAGTTGGCGACTACAGTTATTAACAGATTTGCAAGGTATCAACATAATACAGTTATACACAGTCAAGACACCAACACAGTTGGCGACTACAGTTATTAACAGAGTTGCAAGGTATCAACATAATACAGTTACACACAGTCAAGACACCCACACAGTTGGCGACTACAGTTATTAACAGATTTGCAAGGTATCAACATAATACAGTTATACACAGTTACAAGGTATCAACACAATGGTGACTAATCAACACAATGGGTGACTACAGTTATATACACTTAAAGGTATCAACACAATAGGAAGAAAAATATGACGTCACCCTTCCTAGCTACCAGTTTCTCCGGGCCATACAATTGTTGGTCTGCCATTTTGTCCTCTTTCATATTGAGTGCGCAAGCCAATTTGAAGAACCTGTTAAATATTGCATTTTTCATAATTTATACTGTATTGTAGTACATATATTACTTATACTGAATATTTTCTCTTGATTGCATATCGTAAGTTTACTATCATTTTTTATACAGTATGAATTATGAGAAATACCATATAAAGCACCATTCCCAGCAAAATTTCACAAAAAAAAAAAATTGTTCAGAAACAATGCATATGCATTACTCTAATTATTATAATATAAACCATAAATAAATATTGGCATAAATTTTGGTTTTATGCAAGAGGAGAAAAAAAAGGGAAGAGACTATTTCTGATTGCAGAATACCATTTTCTTGACAACTTTTTTGTTGCTAGGCAAATTATTGCATTCGCTAGAATGCTCTCGCTAGCTGCTTTTTGTGTATGTTATATGTCTAAATTCAGTTAAACTAGCAATTTTGTATTATATTTATGAATCTTTCTAACATATAAAAATTAGATGTTCCTTAAGAAATGAAATTTTGCAGGGAATGGGGCGTTCAGGTTCTTCGAAGTGGCACACTCAATGATAAAGAATGGGACAAAATGGCCGAGCAACAATTGTTTGACCCCAGAGAGACTGGTAGCTAGCAAACGTGATGCAGGGGTGGCGCCAGGACCTGCCCGACGGAGGGGCTAAAGGGCCCGACGGGGGGGGGGGGCTAGTGAAGCGAATC
>NW_022707196.1:0-783 GCF_011630105.1 Anneissia japonica | reverse complement strand
TACGATGCTTATCCTTAATTTCATTTCATTTTATTTCTAATTTTAACTGATAGCCATGCTTTCAAATGTGTTTTTCTACAGCTTTGTTGTCTTTGAATATTTTTCTTTTTAATTTGTACACAAATGGAGCTCCTTCCTTTCAAATGCACAGTATGCTGTACTTTTGTAACACAAAACAGAGATTTGGACTGGGTTTCGGAAAACAGAGTTTTGGGAAAATAGGATTTCATGATTTCAGTGAACTGGATTTGGCATTCTGGGTTTCGGCAAACTGAGATTTCGACAAACTGGGTGGATGCCTTCTTGAATATTGCTATCGGCAAGAATGCATCCTTGTCACTGAAAGAGATTTTGTATTAGTTCCAGATCTTCGTAGCAGCCAAGAAAAGCAGAGCCGAAAGTCGTCCTGCATGCAATGCATGCTTTAAGGAATTACAACAAATACATAAATATCAACCATTCCATTCTGGAGACATCAATATTGCAGTCGTTGCTACATTATATCTTATTTTATGACAACGAGAGTCATTCTAGACATAAACACTGGCAAATACCAAAAGTTGTTCAAATTAAGTGACATTAACTTTCACCAGCGAAGAAAGCATCCCTTATTAGATCTCGTGCTTCTGTAGTCAAAGGCAAAGTTTTGTTGACACTTTCTGCAACTTTAAAGTTTTAGATGTTCTGTCACAAAAGATGTCTAAGGAACTTGAAGACAGTGGTATGGAGTTAAGGGGAAAAGTGTAAATCAAGCAAATATGTGAAATGTTCAATAGAGGCAAC
>NW_022707195.1:0-936 GCF_011630105.1 Anneissia japonica | reverse complement strand
ACTGGATTCGTTCAGTATATACAAACAGTAGGGATTCAGAATTGGAAGATGGACAACCTTCACCGCCAGTACTAGTGATTGGTACGCACCTAGGCAGCCTCGAGGGGAATGAAGAGGAAAAGAAAAGAAAGGTAAACAACTATGTCATACACCCAAACACCAAGTAAACAATAAAACAGTATAAAGTACATAACATATCATAAGTATACCACAAACAAAATAGAAGGTAATAAGTTAGACCAAATAAATTAAATGTGTACAAGTTATATATGTGATACTTACTTGACACTTGATTGTAGTGGGAAAGGATTAAGCCTCAGTGGCATTTGTAAGCCCACATCGACTTAGTCTTGCTTTAATGCAGTCCACCAAGGGAGCCAGAACAACATCTTCAGGGAGAGAATTCCAAGTACTGTATTAATGATTTTGAGAAAAGAAATCTTTTTTATATATTACCATGAAACATTTTTTTATATAACAATTTACTGAAAATGTGACTACAATAACAAATTTTCACACAAATACAAAACACATGCCAAGACGTAGAGTTACAACATTTTAATTTTTTGGTTTTCTTTACTAATATCTGAATTAAGCAATTAACGCTTTCTGTGGTATAACATTAAATTGTGTTCTGGCGAACCACTGGCAAATTATGACTGGCACAAGACCAAACAGCCATTGTTTTGTGATCATAGAGATCTGTTTCCATTTTGGATGAATAAGATTGTTTTTACATTTACCTTGACCTTGCCCACCCGACAATAAAAGGACGGCAGACAGTAAGAAAATGGCTGAACAAAGCTGTTGGATTTTTACAAAGTAAAACATACAAACAGCAATGTAATTTTTTCTCTAATTTTTTTAGAGTGCGCTGCACTATTTAACATGCACCTTATAAATAGTGGCCAACTGCATAACGTTTCCATTGTGTGC
>NW_022707194.1:0-1596 GCF_011630105.1 Anneissia japonica | reverse complement strand
ATATATAGATAGATAGATAGATAGATCTATTGACTGACTAACTGATTGATTGATGAAGTGATATTTAGTTTCAGTGTTAAATTCTTGCACCAGCAATGCTTGTCAAAATGGAGCTGATTGTGTCCAGGTTGCTGGTTCCTGTACAGCTTACACATGTTTTTGTCCTACTTGCTACGGTGGGCAATTTTGTGAAACTTGTAAGTATAAAATAAATCTGTGGATAATTTCTTTTTGTCTCTTCTCTAAACCAATCATTCCTAGCCTGAGCTCTAGTTACAACCAAACTATGAATGTCATGGCTCCTATCATTTTCCTGTAACAACAGTTCCAAATTGGGAAAGTTTCTACCAAGAATTACATGTTTAGGAAAATTTTGCTGATGCCTACCAACAAACTATGGTCTTCATTTCTCACCTTTCATTTTATTTCCCATAACCTCACAATTATGATACCTGTGTATCACTACAATGCAAACGGTACAATTTCCATATATATCAGCTCCAAAAAATATCACAGATACAAAATAAAAATTTAATATTATATACTTAATTTATTTTCTAAAATAAGTTAAGTTTATCATTCATTTAATTTTTATTTTGTATCTGTGATTTTGTTTTCATATTAAATTGTACTGCTTATTGGAATTCTTCAAAATAATAAAATTATAAACAATAAAATTTATTTTATATTAATTTTATATCATATTATTTATACTTGTTTAGTGTCACACCCTCAGAAATGTTCAGGGGCGGGAGGGGGAGGGAGGAGTTTTATTTATTTTATTTTTTTTGTCAGACTAGCCTAGGCCTAGCTAGCCTAGGCAGGCTTAGCTAGGGACTAGGCCTAGAGATTTCAAAAACTGCATTGGTAGCAAACCAAATCTTTGACAGAAAAAGGCCATAACAGAAACTCAATTTTACATTAAAGATTTATATATATATATATATATATATATCTACAGACTGACTAGATCTACAGACTGACTAACTGATTGATTGATGAAGTGATATTTACTTTCAGTGTTAAATGCTTGCAACAACCATGCGTGTCAGAATGGAGCTGCTTGTGTCCAGGTTGCTAGTTCCTGTACAGCTTACACATGTTCCTGTCCTACTTGCAACACCGGGCAATTTTGTGAAACTTGTAAGCATAAAATAAATTTTTCTGAGATCTGCGGATTATTTCTTTGTGTCAATAGGCACACCCCCAACGGCTGCAGCACGGTCTTGCGTAGTTATTTCAATTATGGACCCTGACCGAAGCTCCAGGCGGTCATTAGTTTTTGACTTCTTGTCGGCAACTGATATTTACTTTCAGTGTTAAATGCTTGCGAAAACAATGCATGTCAAAATGGAGCTGCTTGTGTCCAGGTTTCTGGTTCTTGTACACTTTACACGTGTTCCTGTCCTACTTACATACATACATACATAATATCGATCCATTATTTTCCAACTTACCTGAGATGCAAAAATTTACTTATATGTTCTCTAACAGTAACCTTTGTTTTCATGTTGCTAAATTTGCTTATATGATTTTGGAAAAACGTTAAGGGTTTTTATTTAATCTTAATTAGCTCTACAGTATTATATATTTAGC
>NW_022707193.1:1003-1605 GCF_011630105.1 Anneissia japonica | reverse complement strand
TTCTGTTGTAAAAATTTATGAATAACTTGCATTATATTACCTTGACTGACTATGGTGTTCATCTACTGTAGGCCTATTTAGGTTAGATTAAAATCTAACATAATGGAATCATTATATAATGCGGTAAAATTTTGATACGTTAGGTCAAGTTTAGTTAAATATTCAGCCTTTGCTTTGGGTGGTCTATAAAATTGCCTACAGAGCTATTGCGTGGGGTGAGTTTATTTCTACCGATATTGCTTTCCATCTTCGTCAAACATATTCATTTCTTTAATAGATTACCATTTTTAATGTAAAGTAATATACCACCTTGCCTATCAAGTCTACAGATTTCATGAACACTTCATTGTTGTCAATATTATCACCAGTAAATTCCGGTTTAGTTTCAGCCAGCCACGATGGTCCTCCGGGGATAATCGTTATTGAACCTACAGAAATTGTACAAACAAATTTCTTCCGATTCCGATATTATATAAAAAAAAACCCAGTAGGCCTAACTATAAACAAAATCCTGACGTTCCAGAAATTGCGTAAAAAATCACGCCAATCCTGACTTTAAAAAATCCCGTAATTTTACCAAATCCCGCCGATCCAGTTATTGC
>NW_022707193.1:0-944 GCF_011630105.1 Anneissia japonica | reverse complement strand
GGGGTCATTCTGATGGAATCTCACTGAATCCCGATCGGGATCCCGATTTCATCTTTGATAGGGTATCTGTCATCCATATGTGATTTTGTTTGATTGTCACTATGGTTCTTGTTTCTATTTATGAAATATGGTACCGTGGTCTTATTGTGTCCTATCTTAAACTTTCGGACCAATGGACCTTCTGACCAATGGGCCTTCGGACCAATGGACCTTTGGACCAATGGGCCTTCGGACCAATGGGCCTTCGGACCAATGGACCTTCGGACCAATGGGCCTTCGGACCAATGGGCCTTCGGAATAATGATCTGTCCCCAGCTTTGAGGCTAAATTCTTGTCTAAATTCATAACTCCATAACGGGGGGTCGTATCACATATATTTTTCTGGAAAATCTTCTCAAAAGATTATTCTACACCACTACCTGTATGATTGAAAAAAAAAATTGAAAAATGTTTTTGACCCCATTTTTTTAACGCCGTGGCTAGAGATAAGGTACCGTATTTCTACTTCAATTTGCTAAAGCTACGGTAAATGGCATTACGTCACCATCACCCAATGAAGTGCCAGAATGTGTGTGACGTCATTTTTCAAGACTGGCATTGCATTGCAGATCACCCGCGATGAGCGGTAAAACGAGAACGATGTACAGTTCTGGGAAACTAGAACATCAAAAAGTACAATATTGTTTGACTTAGTACTGTTATGGATAAATAGGCTTATGGTTCCACTTAGTAAAGAGTTTCATTTAGCTAGGCCTATGTATAACCTTATCAAACAAGGACTGATTCCACCAAACTCTTGGCATGCCTCAAGGCCTTGCTTAAATTCTTCGCTTGGCGAAAAATCTATAAGCAAGCCTGCTCGGGCTTGCTTGGATTCTACTTTTCACGGCAGCTGCTCTGGTGACATTGATCTAAGTGGCATAGACCTATATGAGTCATAAACT
>NW_022707192.1:0-562 GCF_011630105.1 Anneissia japonica | reverse complement strand
TATTTGTTTCTAGCCGTACTTATTGTGTAATGGAGTGTATTTGGTGGTATTTGAATCTGTTTAACTATGAAGACTCCGTGGTCTAATGGTTATGGCGCTCGCCTTGACAGCGAGAAGTCACTGGTTCGAGTCCCGCCAGAGGCATTTTATTACACAATTTCTTTATTCATTTAATTTATTCTTCGGGAGATGAATGTTTAAGTATAGATTTTTATTTTTTTTTAAATGAACTGACTAAAAAGCAACACTTTTAGTATAATTAAAACAACATAGGGATAGGTGTATGGTCGGAAACTAAGGACAAGGTAATTCGGTTCATATGTGTGAAGATCATTTTTTTTTTCAAAACAAGACATGAACCGCTTCGTATCTTTTGAATTACTTCAAGGTTGTTTTCTTCATTCAGTAAATATAGTCTGTACCATGGTGCTATTGTCTAGAAAATTACTTTTGAAGATATATTTCTAAAGCAGTTGTAATGTCAACACGCGCGATATCGTTTGATTCTTTCAAGTTGTTTAACTGTTTTGTACACGATTTGAATGGCGTTGTGTGTATATAC
>NW_022707191.1:0-837 GCF_011630105.1 Anneissia japonica | reverse complement strand
TGTGCCTGCATTTACACAATAAAAACAATAAAAACAATTAACTCATTTGCATTTCCACCTGCCTTAGCATTCATATACTCACACAATCCCTGTATTCTCTCACTCCTGAAGATTGCATTAGCATGAAACAGTCTGTAGAGTGATTATATCAAGTTCTACAAGTTCTACATTTTCAATTGCATTATCACGTTTATCGAGCACTGTACGTTGTATGTATTGTATATTATGTATATCGTCTTGCGATAATGTTTTATACTTAACTGTATATAAATTGTGAACGTCTTAATAATAATATATTCACTCTAACATCGTTTTTTTTCCCTCTGATTTTCCGCCAGTAATGAGGTATACTTGAATTGCAAGTATGATAGTGTGTTCCAAACTACAATAGGCCTAAACGACTCCACTCCCACGAATATTTTAGAAGCTTACGGTAGCAATAGGAAAGAGCCCCAACACTAATTAGAGAACGTATTGTTAAATTAATGCCAACATCTCATTTTCCAGTATCATCTTAATTTTAAGAACGGAATCAGAAAATATCTAAATAAATGCTTTTGAAGTTGACGCCAAATCTCTAATAATAGTAATTCAATTCGTACAACACAAATGATTAAGCCCATCATGACAAAAACACCACCAAGAATCAATACCAAATTTTCAGGACAATAGACCTTAATATGATTGAGTTAGACAATAGGTTTTTTACCGCACACCTCTGGCCATTTCGAATACGTGCAGCCATCGCTACGTCCTATATGTAGCAATACATAGGTACGTATACGTACGGTATAGTTTATGGAGGTGTATCTCCATACCAAAGTTTACAATCATGTG
>NW_022707190.1:0-1248 GCF_011630105.1 Anneissia japonica | reverse complement strand
GAGAAACGAGAGAAGGGAGGGAAACTGACAACACATGACAATGACAAGTAGAATAAACAAAACGATCCTGAACCTTTTGAAGACGGGTACTATGAGTAGAAGAAAACGAATTAGTTATAACACTACAATACTCAAGATGAGGGCAGACAAGTGAGATGTATAGTTTAATCAAGGTTTCAGAATTTTTAAAACACCAGCAGTTATGACATATCATACCCAGCATTCTATTAGCTTTACTAACTATGGCATTAACTTGAGGAATAAAGTTTAAATGACAGTCAATAATAATACCAAGATCTTTATGATGGTCAACTCTTTCAAGAATGTGATTATTAATATTATATGCATATTGGATATATCGTTTTTTGTTGGTAATTGTCACTACTTTACATTTAGGTAAATTTAAACTCAGCTTCCATGTTGTGGTCCAACTAAAGAGACTGCAAAGATCATTCTGAAGTGAATTGGAATCATTAGGAGAAGCAATAGTTTTAAAAGGTTTGAGATCATCAGCAAAGAGTAAGCAAGAGGAGGACAAATTAGGAGGAAGGTCATTGATAAAAATATTAAAAAGGAAGGGGCCAAGGATCGAGCCTTGAGGAACTCCTGAAAGTACAGTGAGCCAATCAGAGGTTTGACCTTGGAAGACAACACGCTGTTGTCTGCCATTAAGGTAGCTGATAAAAAGATTAAGAGGGGAGCCAGAAATACCAATTTTACATAGCTTTAGAAAAATCAGTGTAGATAATATCAAGTTGGATTTTACTTTCAATAGCAGAGTAGGCATAGGGTAATAATGAAGTAAGATTGGTAAGGCAAGATCTTTTAGGGTAAAACCCATGTTGATAGGGGCTAAGTATAGGGGATGCATGATTAAAAAGGTGACGAAAAATTATGCGTTAAAAAATTTTGGAAAGGGTAGGAAGTAAAGAAATTGGACGATAATTATTAACTAGGGATTTGTCACCTCCCTTGCGAATTGGAATGACATCAGACCTTTTCGAAAGAGCGGGAAATGTTCCATGGGCTAAGGATTGATAAAAGATACGGCTAAGAGGATAAGATAAAGGGTCGGCACCAAGTTTGAGAATTTTGTTAAGCATAAGATCATTACCAGGGGCTTTACGTGTATCAATACATTTAAGAAGATCAGCGATATGGGATCTCTCAATAGGAATAGAGCGAAGTTTACCAAGAGGATAGTCGGGAAGAGGGGGAAGATCTTCAGATGGACCACCAGCATTGAAG
>NW_022707189.1:0-2727 GCF_011630105.1 Anneissia japonica | reverse complement strand
GGAGAGACAAGTTTGCATTGGGAAGATATGCAGCAAGGAATCAAGAAGGTTAGACATATTTTTTTTCATTTGCATGATTTTGCAAGTGGAGCTACTATGATTTAAATTTTTGAACATTTCCGTAACACTTGGAGATTAACATTTAATCAATACTGCATCTCGTTTGGCGAACAAAATTTATAATCCTTTTGATAGTTTCCATTCTTTTGAATTTGGTCTGCATCCCTTTCTCAAATACATAATGTTTACTACAGTAAGTTCACCTTAACGCACTTTAGTATAACTTGATGCCAAATTCCCTACCAAGTTGTGGATAAAAATGGTTCACTGCAGCAGCATCTTATAATAGTAGTAATATTGTTTTGACAAAGTTGAGACTAACGTCTTGTTTTATCCATACTCATTTGTAGTGGCTACAACATCTACAAGCCAATACTTCACTATGAAGCCCATAGCCTGCCACATACATTGTATTTTTGCAAAATACTTATTCAGGATACTACATACAATAACCTTGAAACGAAATCCAACTATTTACACACACTGGATATTATTATGTACAAGTTTATGAAAGGAAAAACGTAAAATAATATTAATCAGAATGGTGTACAGTTGCCGGTACGTCAAGCATTGTTGTAACTAAAATAATTTAAATAGTTTGACAGTGATTCTTGAAATTTTGAAGTTAACACATTCCAGAAACCTAGTCTGAAATTTTGAATTTAGAAATTCAATAGGAAAGTTTGTACTGGCATCTTGCGTAACCTTCTGACACCGTAGAGGCATCAGTAAAATCTTGGCATTTCCTGTGTTCACCCATTCTGCCTTTTTTATCATGTGATTATTTTATGGTAGGTAAATCGTATTGATGTCATTGTGACATTGTGGCATTTTTTAGTCATCTTGACCAATTATAATTAGTGTTCGTTTGTTTGTTTGTTTATTATTTATTGCCCTCATCATTATAACATCAAAACAAAAAAATCAAGTACATAAATACACAAAAATGAGAGCAAGAGGATAACCCTATAAGCTCTATGAGCTTGTTTGCATAGGGGTCCTCGACCAATAAAAATAGAAGCAACATAAAAAAAAAAAATTATGTTTTTATTAAATGTTTTTTAAGTAAATATTTAAATGTATTATGGTTTTCAATTTCCTTTAAACAATTTTGCAATTCATTCCATTTTTTTATTCCATTATAGTAAAATGTCTTATCTACTTGATGAGAATTTTTTGGAAACAAAATTTTTTGTTACACCTCGTGTTCTATAATTATGATTAAATAAAATGAAATTTACATCAAGATATAATGGCGTTAAGTGACTCATATATTCGGTTCCGCATCTTCACGTATCGGGATACTGAAAAAATTTATAGTTTTTAGTGTGGGTTTATCAAGGTTTTCTACTTTAAAATTGTGCTCTACCATTGTAAAACATATGGGAAATGGGCATAAGCAGTTAAAGGTACCAAACTTTAAATTTAATTTTCCTGTGTACTAGTATTTAAAATACTGTCTGTTAGTCTCATAGTGGGACATAGTGCAAGCAAGTTACCTTGTCTATTTCATCAAAATGTGCCATTTACTAGTGGATCAAGGACTTTTAACTGTTACCAGGATCGAAAGCTGGCTGGTTGAAGCCGTTTAACTTGAATTAGCCTTATGTGCGGTATTGTTTAGACTTGCCACAAGTCTCCTTTTCTTTATTATTTTTCTCATTCTGGACAGCGCCACCAACGAGAAAGTTAATTTATAGACGGAATAAGCGACTTGTAAAACACTGAAATCAGGCACCAGGATGCCAAAAGAATAAAAGAAATCGAGTATGGGACGCCAATTAAATTAGGTATGGCGCGCACTAAGTGCAATAAAGAGTGAGCAACCTAAAATTAGGGCCTGGAACCCAGGCTAGGTATTGTTGAGCCAGATAAGCACAATGAGCCAGATAAGCACAATCTGCGCATGCTCAGAAAAAACTAAACTTTCCTTAGCCACACCATGGCCACACTGCGTATTGGCTAGGCGTACAGCTAGGCCTAGCCGAGAATTACGGTACGGTAAAACAAAGCAAAATGAGGGTACTAATTTCACTTGGCATGCAAATCAATCATACTTACACACTTAAAAACAAACTAGTCTACCAATAAAATCACCTGGAAGTTAAGATATAAGGCAAGTATGTCTACAAATTTGAGTTTAAATTGATGTGATTAGGCTACCCTAGACCCGGCCTAGGCCATGTCTAACCGCTTATAAAAATGCAGAAAAAAGACCCAAAACAAATTGGAATGAAGTTATCAACTAACTCGTGCATTAAAATTATTCATATACTTACTACTTACCTATATAAAATTAAAATGTATTGCTCACAAACTCCAATATTTGGATTTTAATACGCCTTTTCCACGAATCGGTAGACATCTTGAAGTGATGACAAACAGCCTAAGTCAGTGGTGCGTAACAAACAAAAATAACATAAGCTAGGCCTAGCTGCTGTACGCCTAGCCGATACAAAGCGTCGCTAAGGAAAGTTTTGTTTTTCTGAGCATGTGCAGATTGTGCTTATCTGGCTCATTTGCATAACAATAACGCACATAAGGCTAATTCAAGTAAAGCCCCTCTCCCACTAGGGGTTTTTTTCAGCATACGAGTTACAAGAGAATGCCGAGTTGCTAACTCGGCAAAAACTCGTAGGCAGGGGTGGCGCCAGGACCAGCCCGACG
>NW_022707188.1:0-1476 GCF_011630105.1 Anneissia japonica | reverse complement strand
TAGCGTTCATGTACGTGAAACAGCAACCATGTGCTATGCACTGGGCGAGCCAACCAATTAGCGTTTGTGTACGAAACTATGTCTACTCAGCTTCGTGTAGAAAATTAGACCAGACGAGTTCTTCCATGGTTTGTTACACGAAGCTAAGGAGGAAAGCAATAATTTTGAGCACCATCGGTAGTTGCTCATCTCACTCACTTCACGTGGTTTTAGATTATAACAACCCGGTATTAGACTCAATCAACGTTGCTGTTTAATGAAAATACGTAGCATTATGGTTTGTTTATTGTTATAGTTTATTGTTATATTCTTTTTACTTATGGTTGCTCTCAAAAGGGCCGTTTGTTTTGAATATTTTCGGGGTTTTTGATGACGTCATCGTCCATACGAGGCGTACGTAAAACAGAGGGTTCGTATAACTGGGGTACGTAAAAACGAGGTTCTACTGTAAAGAGAAATCAATGTATAATTATCAGACTTGTACTAAAAAAATTATAATAAATGGAATATTTTTTATTTCTCGTAGTCTTCTTGGCCCTGGTTGATTAAAGATTGATTTGTTTACAGATTGATTACAGATTGAAACATTTTTGTACATACATGACATAATTGAATTAGATTAAATTGATATTTATTATATGTTATCAGTTCAGATTTTTATGTATAATGAACTTTTATTTTATATTTCTTTCAGGACACAAACGGATTTAAACATGGGATCTGTCAATTACTAAATTTACAATGTAATAAAATGTGATGAACATGAAAAACATAGGTCTACGCTTAAAGAATAACAAAGATATAGTCATTTGAATTCCTGATTATAAAAGATGTAAACATTCTTAACGTGGTCGAAGTTATTAATAATTTTAAACAGAAATAATTTAAAAATGATTTTTAATATTTTAATCTAAGCCGATGTTCATTGAAGCCTAAGTAAGGCTGTGACATCACGGTACAACAAGTTTCAGGTTTCGTTGCACACTCTGCAATCTCTATCATCGCTGTATAGGCCTAGATAGGCTAGGCCTATATGGAGATAGGCAATTATCGCTGGAAAAATTGAAGCTGAATTTGAGCCACTGTCCGAACCACAGGACTACAATACAATACAATACAATACAAATCTTTCTTTATTCTGAATGGCTCTTTCAATACAATAAAGTACTGGTCTCCCAAGAGGTCCAGATTTATAGGAACATTACAAGAAAATAAAAGAAAGGTAAAAATTTAAAGTAAAAACTATGTACAATAGAAATTATAAAAGATTTTTAAATTCAATTAGACTAAAGCAACTTAAAATTTGTGCGAATATGTACAGGAAGATTATTCCACAAGATTGATGTTATACTTAAAATTTCTCTTTCCATGAATATTGTTCCATGCTGGAATATTTAGAGTACAGTAGAACCCCTCATTTACGTACGGCATGGGCCCGGAGCCGTTCGTAAATTCGGGTATTCGTAAAATCGGGGT
>NW_022707187.1:0-1280 GCF_011630105.1 Anneissia japonica | reverse complement strand
TTCCATTTCTGCTATAATAGTCGCCATTAATTCAGTTTACCACCAACGGCAGTCGTTAAAATGAGTGCACATGTTTACGATGACGAAATAAAAAAGTGTGTGGAAGTCAGCAACTTATTTGACACCGCGAAGCTAGATTTTCGCGAAGTGCATCTAAACAACACAATTGAGCAATCGAAAAACTACAAAACAGGACAGAAAGTTCCATAAAGTATACAGACGTTTTAATGAAAATTAAAACAATATTTTGTTAAATGGAAGAATGCTAGCTGGCGATTAAAATAATTTGTTTTTTATCGAAGGTAAATTTAGCTAGGGCCTTGAGAATCTACTGCTTAGATTGTGACAGAACACGCTGCTGCACTGTCTTTGGTTCGTACTGGTCGGCTAGGTTAGGTAGTGGAAACTCGCACCTTCTCTACAGTAGTTTACAATTTTTTTGAACGAATACCACTTGGTACTAGAGGCTCGTAAAATACAGTAGGTGTTTTATTAAACAACCCTTCCCACTGTGTGACGTCGACGGCCTGAAACTGGCCGGCTGTTTTTTTGGCTCTAACTTGGCATCGAACGCAATTAGGGGATTATCGTATCATGTTTTAAGACGGGTATATCTAGATAAAGTTCGACGTGAACCAGGCTATTGAGAAAGTATCTTGGCAATATACAATTTGAGAAACAATACGGTAATTAAGTCAAAGCAAGTCGGCATACGTCTATAAAGGATTAATGATAATGTACAAATAAACAGTGATAAGGGTGAACACTGAATGAAGTGGTGGACTGTGGGAAAGCATTACTATAGTTAATGCATGGGGGAATTAATTCATCCATGGTTAATGGATAAGCTAAACATAAGGCAACTAAAATCAATATCAGGAAGCGGCTATGAAAAAAAAAAAAAAATTATATGTATATATAAAATTATACAAAGCAATATTGTAAATTAAATAAATGTGGGCCTATAAAAGTATTGAAAGGCAAATAAAACATAGTTATAATGATGAAGCAGGAAGCCAAAATGATATAGGCCTATGTAGTATTGTATAAGGCATATAATTTATATAGATAGGGTACGTTCGAGCCAGAAAAATATCCGTGCGAGGTCCGTGTATTTACACGGAAGTTAAATGCCATGCGTGGCTCGAACGGGGGTAAGATGTAAAAAACATCTGAAACACGCTCGCCTATTTTGACCACCAAATTTAGGGTTATATCGTGTATCGCTGTCAAAGGCCATTATCGCGACCATTAATCATGTTTTAATGACTCTACCGTCT
>NW_022707186.1:0-984 GCF_011630105.1 Anneissia japonica | reverse complement strand
ACTGTATATATTAATACTATAATACTAAAGTACTTTTCATTAATACCAATTTAAAATACAACAATTTTTATATATTTGTTTTTACTAATACTGATGTATTGTACTTTTATTATCTGTTTCAACTTATATTTAATAATTTTAACAATATAAAATAAACCAAAATAAACAAGGTTATTACTTTTGCTTTTACATGAACAACTACACAAACATACAGGAATTACATACACTAGATTACAGAACAGATATGTCATACACTAGATTATGCTCCTTCATTTGTATTTACTATTTTTAATTAGATGATTTATAATTACTGATTCACTAGTTATAAGGAAATATTGAGTGCATTAAAATTTAAAAGTAATAGTTACAATAGGTTTTATTGAAGATTACAGAGACAAAACATCAAGATAATAAGGCGAACCTATAACAAATAAATGATAATTTAAAATACTATTACAAATTGGACTTGGTATCTTATTGAATGAACAGATTTTATTTACTCCATTGTAACGACGGTGAACTAATGAAAACATCATCTTAATTTATACATGTTTCATCATTGATTATTCTGTCAATTTTTAAAATGTAGAGGTTTCTTTGATGTTTTGTTTTTATAATGAGGTCAATACCTAATTGTTAAGAATGATTATTTAAAATACTATTAAAAAATTACCAGTCTTGGTATCTTATTGAATGAACAAAATACAGTATCATATTAATAATTATCCTACTTAAAATTAAGAAAAAGAAAACATAAAAATGTATTGGAAACATGTAAAATATTATTGAATTGAAGTATCAGAAAACATAATGTATGTGAAAAATTGTCCTTGGGTGGCAAAATTCTGGGGGGTGGGGTAATGTCACGGGGGAAAAGTCCAGTGGGAAATGTCCAGTGGGAAATGTCCAATGGGAAACTTCCAATGGGAAACATTTTTTTTATTAACATACCCTTTTAGTTTAATTATAATGGATTTAAAGTTT
>NW_022707185.1:0-500 GCF_011630105.1 Anneissia japonica | reverse complement strand
ACACTATTGGTATAAATCGGTATTTTAAGGCCTAAACTCGTCGACGACAAGGCAATGCTTGGCATAAATTTGAAGAATACCCCCCAAATTAAAACATGTTTGTAAACATTTTACAACTTTTGCAGTTTTAACAATTAATTTCTAATTAATTTGGTAGATTTTATTAAATATATGAGGCATACCATCCAAACAGTAGTGTAGGCCTACTGTCACTAATGTTTAACTGAGTAATTAGCAAAGAATGTGGCAGTATCATTTACTTTAGCACAGAAAAGCCGTAATAGTTTTACTCATAACTCTGGCAATAGTAGGTTGATTCCAGTAAATGATCCATCATATTAAAGCATGTAATGTCCAAAATATGAATATGATGCTGGTTTTGGGATGGCATGCCTCATATATAAAGCTTATAGAATGTATTTCACTGAATCCTAATATTCTGACCTTTAAAAGCCGCAAATAAAGTTAATAAATTCTAAGCCTTTCTAACCTACTACCTA
>NW_022707184.1:0-1200 GCF_011630105.1 Anneissia japonica | reverse complement strand
TCCTGGAGCCACCCCTCATAATTAGTAGGCCCTAGCCTACTAGTCTATGTGGACGACCTAGCCTACCTACACTAGCTAGGGCTTCCACAAGTTCATAACGTACTCTACTCTACTACGACTGACCGGCTGGCCAATGGCAGATACCAGCATAGACTAACCTATACTGAAGTACAGTAATGTAAACTAAAAATCGACGGACAAAACGGACCCAAAATGAAATGTCTAAACATATTTTCATCTACCGTAATAATACTAATAATACTACTTAGTAACACATTAATATCAATAGCTCTACTACCTAGGCCTACAAATGTCAAATTTAGTGAAATCAAACATCTAAGCCTACTACATACTCAATTTGACATCGCAGAGCAAATTCTCCCAAGCAGTTACGTAATGTCAACTTCACGTCAAATTTCTTCACGGTACAAAAATAACTTATCGTTGTCGATGAAGTGGCGGATCTAAGAGGTGGTGAAAGGGGAGCCCAACCCTTCGGCAGCAGCTAATAATTATCCTACCATGTCTAAATTCATCTGCATAAGAGTTTAAAATGGTGGACGCCATAACTTCGGTGAGAGTAAATAACCTGCACGTGCCCCCCTCTACCGCTTTGCCACTTAAAAGGGAGCCGAAAGTGGGGCCGATCGAGATAACAATACCCTAGGGGGTCCGGGAGTATGCCCTCGCGAAATTTCTGTGTTCCAAACGCCCGAAAATAACCTCTGAGGTCTCTTGGGCGATCATTTTTTTTCTTTTTCTTTCTTTATCTTCTTTTTTTTTTACTTTCCAAAAGGGCGGGGGCGGGGCCGCCCCTGGTTTTTAACAGGTTAATGGTTTAGAGAGAATTCACTCCGGTGTCGGGCTTTAGCCCATTATTCTATGGGCATGCCGCTAACCTGTCTTTTTGTACTTCTTTTTTCTGTGTGTTGTATATATAAATATGCCGAATTTATAATGATAAATAAGTCTTTTTCTAAGAGTGCACTTGAGTCATTTTGCATATTTTTTAAACTTGCATTTCCGCCCTCCAGTTGAAACACAAGGACCGATATATCTCGATGGTTCAGCGCACACAATACTACTACAAGTTAAGCCGACTGAGCTAGCTGCTCTCTACAATAAGAGTACATTCCTTAAGTTGATTTGTTGGGGTTTTCGTGGAAAAATAATAGGTTATATGGGATTAAACTAATTACC
>NW_022707183.1:0-571 GCF_011630105.1 Anneissia japonica | reverse complement strand
TGCTGCAGTCTCTTCTGTACTTTTATGGAGTTCTCGGGCTTTCTTAATATTAGAAAATAAAACTCAGGATATTCAGTACTTTATGACTAGTTTATTTATGACAGTACACAAGCTTTCGTGCACACAGTGCACTTCTTCAGGTGAATGTGAAGTTAACATAAACTTATGTTAACTTCACATTCACCTGAAGAAGTGCACTGTGTGCACGAAAGCTTGTGTACTGTCATAAATAAACCATAGAGACTATTTTCTCTATGAATAAACTAGTCATAAAGTACTGAATATCCTGAGTTTTATTTTCTATTATATATTAGACTAGTACGGCTTATCTATTTTTTATTTTCTTAATATTGTTAGATTTAAAACAATAAGTCCAAATCGGTGATGGTTCTTGGACCGTGTTAGCTACTTTTGCGTTTTTCTAGAATTAAACCTAGTTCCTCCTCTGCTCCATCAAATGCTTTCCTCAAGGCGAGCACAAAAACAAAATACAAAGAGATATGGAGCCAGTGCGTCTCCCTGTAAGACTCTCGAGGTTATGCTAAAAACATCAGTTGGGCCATATGTTGAA
>NW_022707182.1:0-551 GCF_011630105.1 Anneissia japonica | reverse complement strand
CATGACCAGACCATCAAACCTTTTGTCTCTCTTCACATGATTAAATCTTCTGGGCTCCCGGTCTAACTGGGACGTTGATACGCTGAGACAAAGATGACGTCATTGAAATTCACCGCAAAGTCATATGCACTGAGTGGAATCGAAAGTGCAGGGTTCTCAAGTACTACGGAATGTCCGTAGTTACTACGGAAATTCGGCCCAATTACGGACCTCCTACCTCAACGAAACTCATACCATAGGTCCTTTATATATTGGAAAGATCATATCTTGATGTTGCGTCGAGCAACAAGTGGGATTTAAGGAAAAAAAGCAACTTTACCACTGCCAATCTTCAGAAATTCAAAGAGAAGATCGGGTTGACAAAACAGTGGCTAGAGGACAGGGGCTGTCGAAGGCCCCTGAACGCTTTGGCTTAAACATAAATTTCAATGGCAGCCAGTCAATGCAAAGAATGTAAACAAAAAATTACAACAGGGGAACCATGATATGTTCTGTACAATGTTTTATCAGCTGTGTTGATTAAAAATAGATGTGATTGCTGTTTGTGCTAT
>NW_022707181.1:0-1769 GCF_011630105.1 Anneissia japonica | reverse complement strand
GACGACAAGTAAACAAACAAGATACCGAACGGTTGTTGTGTATTCGGCTTCAATAGAAAAAAAAACGCAAATAAGTCACCCAAAAGTATCGTTTTTCCTCTTTCCCAAGAAAGATAAAAATATAAAAACTTTTAATAAGTGGGTAGAATAAAGGACAACGAGGAAGAAGATGTTGAGGAAATGCCATCTCAGACCAAAAAAGAAAAATAACGAAATCTACATACCGACGAAAACGGGAGGTTGAAAGTGTAAGTAAGTAAAGTAGCTAGGCTAGGCCTAGGTAGCATATCCTAGCTAGGCATGGCCTAGCATAGGCCTAGTCTAGTTAGGGTGGGGGTGGTGGCTAGCCCTCGGCGGCCCTACCCAACGTAGGCCTAGCAATTTTGCGCCAAAGATTGCTATGAAGATGATGCACAAAATCGTACCTTACTAATCTAGGCCTATGCTACTTCTGAGGCCTAGCAGCAGCAGTTCTGGGGTCTACTATCTACATTACTACTAGGCCTAGGCCTAAATCTTATGCATTCGCTGTAAATGCTAATCACATGTTTCAGCTAGTATTTGCTTTGGAACCTACCAAGCACCCTCTTTTACTCCAGGGTGGAGGCAATGATAACGCCTTGCCAAATGACTAACTAGTGTAGAATAATTGTTATACAGTATTTTCGCACTGTATAACATTGTAAGTACTTTTTTGAAATAGTCATTTTCTTGGATTTTACTGAGCACCGACATCTGAAACCTTGCAGTGATGGGCTTGTTAGTCATTTGCAAGATGTAACCACGTAAACGGACATGCAAATAGATACAGAGTTCTCCAACCATAGACACCAGAAAAAATATGTTGAAATACAAACTACACTAGTGAAGTTATTGAATAGCTCTTACAAGTTACTGTAACTTTGATTTTTTAATTTTATCTCAGAACCTACGTAGCAGCTTTGCAAACCAGGCAGGGAGGAGATCTTGAGAACTCTTTGTGGTTCTCTCTTGACAAAAAAGACTGGGTAGCTGAAAAAAATCTTGTCAAGTCTACATTCGGTAAGATAACTTTTCAAAAAAATAATTTGTGCTTACCCATTTATATGTTATACTTGTTGAAGTATTTCAATGCATTTATAAGCCTAATTTCCACCATTTAAGTTAATACAGTATATATCAGCATTTGGGTCAGGCATTTCATGTGTTATAATATGTGAATGTTGTCTATCTTTGCAGAATACGCTGCGAACATAATTGAAATGGCTCTGTACATGGCAAAAAGTAATATGAAAGTTTTTTACACTGCTGAAATAATGTGCGATCCGGGAACAATTGCTGGGAAATTACCGAAACCAGACAAAAATCAGTTCGTGTCCAGTTTACTCAGCCGATTCAACAGAAATTAAATACTGCATAGCCATACAGTAACATGACCATGTTAAACTTTTTTTTATAAGAGCCATTAAAATTATGCCCAGGCTCACTGTTATTATTTTTGCTGATTCCAGCATTGCTCTATTTCCATTTACAGAAAATTGTTATTGTACAGCAGTATATTACTGTGCTATAAACGTTATAAGATCGTTATCGTTGAAGTATAAACAGGCCTTTATCCTCAACCTGGGCTTCAATATTTGGAAAAGCTTTTGGTTTGTACCTGATTGTAACATTTCTTATGAGGTAGTTCTTGTGACATGTTTCCAAACTACATCTTCCACGTTGTATTAACAAATTCTACCCACTTAATAAATGTTTCTATATCTTTTTTGGAAAGAGAACAAAAGATA
>NW_022707180.1:0-1095 GCF_011630105.1 Anneissia japonica | reverse complement strand
CAATATATATATATATATATATACAGTTAAACTTGCCTAAGTCGCCTTTACCTAACTCTGATAATTTCCAAGTCGAACTTATTTTACATGCAAAATTGTTGTTTTTTCCTATTATAAACAATCTGAAGTCGAATTTTATCTAAGTCGAAAAAATCCAAATTTGTTTTTCACTATAGATCAACAGTTTGTCTTATTAATCAAGTCCCAAAGTATTAGTTCTGGAAGTGGTTAACAAATTGTTCATTTAACGTTATTTTTCATAGTTCATTCTATTAAACAATGTATGCACAGATAACTTTGAAAGGCCGGTAATTACTCAAAATCCTGTTTATCTTGAATCTAAGAGTACTGTACTTTCTCTTTCCAATAACTTAGGTTTGAAATGTCCAATTCGAAAGAATGACCCCTCATTTTAAAGATCACATACTCAGGTATTTGAAAATATCAATAACTTGAATTTCAATTTTTGCTACAACTTAGCCATTTTGCCACAACATGCCTCATATATACATATATCTATAGTAGTTACTGGAGTCAAACTTTGTAACACTACTGATACATCTAGGAAATCTTTAGAAGAAAGAATAATTTTTAAACTTGGGACTATAGCACCTACGGGTATTAATGTATTATTTAATTCATTTGGATTATAATTCAGCGGGTACATCATTGTACATGTATATCTATATTCATGGATTTTTATGACATTATATATTCATAGGCCTTTCTTATAATTTGGTTTGGTTTGGTTTGGTAATCTTTAGATTGGTTCATCATACATTATACGCCCTGGTGGCTATTGTTTTTACACTATCGAATCGGACATTGCTATTGTTCTAATTTTTCCATTGTATTATTTAAATTTTGCTTTTGTTTCTATGAGTATCAGCCCATCATTGACCAAGCATGTCTTTATGTTCATGTTTTTTTTTTATATATTTCTCATTGGTCAGTTTATCATAAGCTTTATAAATATTCTACTCTCACTGTATTATGTATCACTTAAGAAAGACCTATGGTCTAAAACGTTCGTGAGCATCTATTTCAAATAAATTGAGGCAAATTCACCACTTCGTCTGTTTTTTTATTATTATG
>NW_022707179.1:0-746 GCF_011630105.1 Anneissia japonica | reverse complement strand
TTTTTCTCAATTATAATATAACTTAAATTATATACGAATAACCTATAAAATAACTATATGAATTTAAACAAAAAAAAAATCCACCATGCGCTTGTTTTTGTATTGGCTATGTACATTCCAATTTTTTGAATATACATTTAATTTTAATAATTAAGATTGATTTTTGAAATGTTTAGATGTATAAATGTAAAATAACGATTAAATATTTATAAAATTGTGGGTTTTGGGGCGGATCTTTCCCTTTTGATTCAAGTTTCGACTCACTTCATTAACATTCTGTATAACTCCAACCATGCCACCACCTATGTCATCATCATTGACATAATTATCCTCGCCGCCATCGTTATAATCGTCCTCTTATCATCATCATCATAATTATTTAATATTTTTCTGGGTAACGGTAACCTGTACCCATGTAAAACTAATTCTACCCTTCCACAAAAAACTAGATCGCTTTCAATATACTGCTCTATAGGTAAGCATAGGCCTAAGTCTTTATCACCAGGTAGATTTGTCTATGGAGAAGTACATGTACCTACATTTATCTACATGGTCTGCCTTAAATAAACAAACGTTGACTAAGATTAAAGTGCAATAGGTATAAGGCCTAGCATAAGCAAACACAGCACTTAATTTTTAAAAAATACAACATTATTCCAGTACTAGAGCGTGATAATTGTCTTTTAATATCCTGGTGGGATATGGCAAGTAAGTGAAATTAGAACCAGCAGTACGTTACTCAAAAC
>NW_022707178.1:0-790 GCF_011630105.1 Anneissia japonica | reverse complement strand
AGCTATCAAAGCCTATTATACACATAAGGTTAAAGGTTAAATATAGAAAAAACTTACAGGAAAAATTATATTAGCAAAAGCTTGTAAATTTAAGAATTTAATAATTGATTATAATAAAAGCCATGTGTGTCTGCATTTTTTGTATGTGTTTTGTGCTTGTGTGAGTTTTTTTATTTATGTGTATGTAAACGTATGTTTGTATGTGTGTGTATGTATGTGTGTAGGTATGCTGTGTGTGTGTGTGGGGGGTGGTTATGGGTGTGTATATATATATATACACATATATATGTATATATATATACATATATATACATATATATAATATATATATATATATGTGTGTATACATGCATATTTGATGTTTGTATGTTTGGTTGCGGATCTGCATGTGGAGGAGGTTCATTTGCTGTACAGTATTGTATTTATCTGTTACGGGCGTCGCTTACAATGCTGGGATAATGGGTTCTGAAATCGACTATCCTTTAAAAATTTTTACAATTGTGGGGCTCCAATTGCTTATTTAATAGTTGGTTTTTTTTTTAGCTATTTTGCATATTATATATTCACTTTGTTAATACTTTCTGATTATTTCAAGCAATATGTCCGATTATTATTTTTCTGTTGACTTAATCACTGTATTTCATTGTAATAATTAATATATTGTATTTATTATGATGTAGAATAATAAATACAATATATTGTATTTATTATAATGTATTATGTTATTATTATTATTATTACTATTATTATTAGTGTGATTATTATAGTGGTAATTTAATGACCTTCGGTC
>NW_022707177.1:0-778 GCF_011630105.1 Anneissia japonica | reverse complement strand
CGACCTCGGGCCCACATAGTTGGGGCTGAGGTGCAAACATTTTGAGAATATGGACCTCTAAGTGCTCGGAAATTGCACTCTCATACCTTAAAAATCATACAGGTACTTGTTCATATCCACAATACGCAATTAATTCGCTGGTGTTAGGCCGGTTCGAGGGTCGTTTGAACAAAACGGCAGTCTTCTTCTGTCTAAAGCATCCTAGTTAGTGCCGTAGTAAAATGGTTGGTATATTGTTCAACACCAATGGTTGGTTTATTGTTCAACACCGGTGTTTGTAAAAAATGTACTCGCGCAGCAGAGTGGTCAGGGGAGTCAGAGGAAATCCCCGCCAGACAAGCGCGCGTTGAAATGAAACGTCATCAATCATAGAGCTTCATGATTGGATAATTATGATATATGCCCAGATTAACTATGAGTGGAAATATCATCCACATGTCCACGGTCATACTACGTTGAAAACACCGGTTCTCGTCCGATCACTGAAGTTAAGCAACGTCGGGCCTTGTTAGTACTTGGATGGGTGACCGCCTGGGAATACCGGGTGCTGTAGACTTTTTATATTTTTCCCCCAAATTCTAAAGTAGGGGTGCGTGAGAGTCCACACGACCTCGGGACCACATAGTTGGGGCTGAGGTGCAAACATTTTGAGAACATGGACCTCTAAGTGCCCGGAAATTGCACTCTCATACCTTATAAATCATACAGGTACTTGTTCATATCAACAATACGCAATTAATTCGCTGGTGTTAGGCCTGTTCGAGGGTCGTCTGAACAA
>NW_022707176.1:0-1237 GCF_011630105.1 Anneissia japonica | reverse complement strand
TTGTTCAAAAGTTGTGGTGGGTGTAAGTAAAAGTTCCCAGTGATTTTCTGTATACTTCCTTTAAATAAACTCGCAGTCTCCTCTTCTTTAACGTTTAAAATGTATTTATTTACAGCAGTTTGGAGCTTATCTCTTCACGATATTATATTACGTGTCATAAGTTACAGAATACGGTATGTAATATATATAGGCATATGTTATATGTATATAGGCCTACCCTTTATGTAAGTTATTGAGTAGCCTACTGAGTATATTAACCTTACGATAGTGTAGTTATAAAAAATAAACTGATGGGGTAATTTCTGGAATACTCTTAAAAGTAAATTAAAACATTCATGTGTTCATGAAAAGCACTTTAGAAAATTATCAACTTCCAATGAAATGAGCTTATCTCTTTGGTTGTTAAGATTTAGATCTTAACAACCAATTCAGTGTGTTTTTTATATTTTTTTTAAATTTTAAACATATTACCCAGCGAATTTAAGTGTCTAATGCAATGTAAATAGTATTATTGATGTGTGCCTTCTAATTGGCGACCTACTAATTTATAATACAAAATGACCAGTTCGATTATGTTGATTAGCTTAATATAGTAATATTAAATACATGAGGCCGACACATCCTCACATGACAAAATAAATTTGTTATGTTATTGCGGTGAAGTTGGCTTAACATTATATTCATTAATACATATTTGTATTGTGCCTGCCGTACCTCCCTCTGCTAAATAAAAATAAAACAGTGCCGAGAACGACAAAACAGAAAAGCAGACTCGGGCTAAATTCATGTTCTTTATCTCGCTGCGGATGTAGACACGGTCTAAGTCTGTTTTTAATTTAAATGACAAGTCAGTTAATATCACAAAAAAGAACAATCATGTTATAATGCCACACGATAATGTATTTTGAAACCCTAGAACCAGATGGTATTTTGATAAATATAGTACTAGTAGCAGGCAAATCCGATTATATAGCCTATTGTTAAAATAATAATGGTAGAATTACAAAGCGCAAAATATCGTAATATTCTATATATATATCTACATTATCCCTCTGGATATAGGAGGTATGGTTATTGAATTCGGTAACGGTTATCATCACGGTAACTAATATACATACATACATATACATATATATATATATATATATATATATATATATATAATACCGTATTAATAATCATGATACCCGTTAACACTGTTAAGTTATATATAAATAATCAAAGAAAGGTAGGCATA
>NW_022707175.1:0-1043 GCF_011630105.1 Anneissia japonica | reverse complement strand
GGTAAAACCAGCCTTGTAAATTCCATCCTTGGAAAACAGTAAGTGAAATTGAAGCCTTATTTTATTTCTATTTAAATAGAAAAGACAGCTTGGTGTTACATATATCTCAACGTTATTGAAAAGAAGCTGACTAATTCAAGCAATTTTAAATTACTCTATTTCAACAATTCTAACTAAAATTATGTGCACTTTTAAATAATTTTTGTTTGTAAATCGTCTTTTCATATGAATGAAGTGCTCCTTGACGGCTTTCAAAGATAATGCCACTTTATCGTTTCAAGCATATTATTTTGCGCGTGTGTGTGCGTATTGTACGCTCGTTTGTTAAAAAAAGAATGTGTTGCTAGATCAACGATCAACGAAGGTCAAATTCAATTAGGTCATTATAAGCCTCAAATCAAAGATATCTTTGCTCATACGTAGACTACAAGTAGAAACTGTAATGTAATTTTTCAAACATATCGAGACATTTATTACTAAATTATTAATATAAAATTATCTTAAGCTGTTTTACATAATTACATACTGTGTATGTAATTATTATAGAACGTAATTCATTATTATTATTTATTATTAGTATCATCATCATCATTATTATTATTATTATTATTATTATTATTATTATTATTTAACATTAATTTATTATTATTACTACTTTAATATTAGCATTATCATTATAACCATTATTTTTTTTTTTAACCGCAATTATAGATTCAATGAGAATGAACCATCAACTTGTGGTATTCTAACAACAACAGTATTTCAAACTGTTGGTGTAGACTGCTGCAAGTGGGAGGAACATAAGGATTTAGACGGTATGGATAATAGAATTACCGTAAATATTTAAATAAACACCCTGGGGAATTTATTGAAGGGAGGCGTTTATAATATTTTGGTGGAAAATATGTACGTATATAAACTATAAATAGGTATGCACTAATAAACGTTCTGTAATTTCACAGTAAATAGGCCAAATGCATTTCATGATCCCAACAAGAAGAAAACATGTAATTCTACTTTGAGTAGAACATTTATGAGAGTGA
>NW_022707174.1:0-1193 GCF_011630105.1 Anneissia japonica | reverse complement strand
TACATTACATAATTATCATATCTGTGTCACGCAGTTCCGGATAACGAAATGTCAGAGCAACACTTTATCGGAAGCGCATATTATTTACTTTTGTATTTCTCAAGATTTACATTCCAGTATCACCTGCTTTGTATTCCGACAACCTATGCAAACCGTTTCCTTTCTAATTTCCGTGAACGCACTGTCTTGGACTAGCTAGCAAAACTATCGACAAATGTTATTTGCTACAAAGCTTACTCGGCAGCCACACTAATACACCATTATTCGCATTTAATGTAACGTTCTTGCATCGATAATACACACTTTCCTTAATTAACAGCTCTATTATATTTTCTACACAATATAGACCTTAAGGTTAATTCGATCAGCAGTGGCAATAGAAGATTGATACGTTTTCATTTAGGTCTGTAGTAATCGTTAACCTGAGATCATGAACATCGGGGAAAAAAATAAAATAATTTAGCTTAGTAATTTTACCAAACTAAGCCTACATGATGGAGATAAGCCTAGCGAATGTAATGCGGCGTAAACTAATCTTGTAGGAGAGATTAAAGAGAAATAGTTCTTTCCTTTAGTATTTCCTACAAACGTAACCCACCAAAACACAGCTATGGAAGGCGCCCGATGCCCACCAAACCAATTCTTTGCATCAGGACTTACGGTACCCAATCCCCGTTTGTTAAATAATGCAAACGCTTTACGAAGATGCAGCCGGTTATTTTAGGATGAGGCTCCAGCGGGCGCACTCATGTTGAGGCAATATTCCAAGTCTTCTTCCTCTTCATCTTTCTACCTCGATCTTTCATGCACGTAGTCCAATCTTCTTATGCGAAATGTGCGCCATAGATTGCAGTGACAGCAATGGAAAAAATTAAAAAATTATAGGCAAGCCATCCCTTAACCGTATCTAGAGCCGAAACAGGTATCTCCAGACACCTTGCTCAGATTCGTTAAGTAGATTTAATAATGGCGATGGCAATTAATTGTTTCATGGTGTTAATTCGACAAGGGAGAATGATATCAAACAATGCATTTCGCTGAAATATTCCGTCGTGAACTCAACTGTGAATACAATAACCGTCAGTATTAACACTTCGTCACCCGGCACTGCTGTCAAAATCATGTTCGACTAAAGCCTGGTTTCCTGTCGACGTAAGGATCAGAATTTCTTACGTTTCATACGTTTCTTACGA
>NW_022707173.1:0-1813 GCF_011630105.1 Anneissia japonica | reverse complement strand
CCCCCGATTTCATAACGATTTTTTAATTATTTCTAGGCCTTTGTCAATGGTAAAATGATATCGTTTTACTATGTAAACAGTGTGAAGCACTGACTGACCCACGAACAAAAACTGTCGGCAAAAAAAACCTTTTTTTTCAAATTATATCAAATTTTTATGAAATATGATATGGTGTCATATTACATCTAAAATTAATTACCTAAAGCCCCTATCGCACTGGACTTAATTTGGTCAAATTAACCGAGTCACTGGCTAAATTGACCAAAAAAAATCCAATCCGAACGTTGGTTACAATTCCCTCAGGGTTAAATTAACCAAGCCGAATGGTTAATTTTACCGACCTCAGCCTGCCCAGTAAAACTACCACTGTCTCAGTTAAACTAACCACGCTGGTCAAGAAGTCCAATCCGAACGTGCAACGCGGTTAAAACTTCTTCCATGTTGACACCGCTCGAACAAAACCGGAAGTTGAAGTCACAAACTAGCGCCCTCAATAATATTTTTTATACACAAGGTTAAATCTTGGTAAAACTGTGGTAAAACTAACCGCGTGAATCCAAGTGCGAACAATGGTGAAATGTACCCATGACTTTGGTTAAAGTTACCCTGGTTAAATTTACCATTTTTTAAATCCAGTGCGAACAAGGCTTCAGAGTGGAAAAATCTATCCCAAGTTTACATTTATTCAAGAATTTAATTCTAAAAATGTTGAGATCATAATATGGCCGCAGTAGCAAATAAGAAAAGAGAGAGGTTAGGTCACAGAGCAAAGGTTAGGGGTTATTATTCAACATCCTGTCGTTAATTACTATAAAATTATAGAGGGTGTCCTAAAACCAAGATGGCGATTTAGCCAATTTTCGCTACTTTTTGTAAGACATGCGATCACAAACTGGTCTAATTTTGTATATATTTTTATTATAGTGACAGGATAGTATACAGTGAAATAGTTAAATTATTATATCACATTTCTATTATTGTTAGGCGAATAAATTTGTATTTCCAAGAGAGGAAAATTGCGAAAATAACACTGACTCTCGAAAACTAACGGTCGAAAACTGGCTAAGGCCTCCGAGGAGGTGTCGAAAACTAGTGTAAAATCGGCAAAAGGATGATTACGTTTTACAGGCAGGATGCAATTTAATTTATAAATTTGTAGTTGGAAGGTACTGTATTTGTTTCATATAATATGCATCTGTTACAGATTCCTGTAATTCTACAGTATTGTCCAAAAGTCCGAAAATTACGTTGTTTTTGGTCCTACTGTATGTTGAAAATTACGGTATAACGTTACTAACATCCGATCGCTCAACACAATCAAATTCGCACCACGGTCAGACGACTGGAGGTTTACTGTATAATTTCTGCCTACAGTCGACCTTCCCATTTACGTACACATTGGGCTGAAAGCAGTTCGTATTTGAGAAAATTCGTAAATGAGAAGTTTGTAAGAATAGCGCCCTCAACTTGTATTGTTTTGTAGTTCGTCTCTTTGTATGTATTTTGCTTGAAAAATAAAAGCGAAAAAATGTAGAATAAAATTTTAAGTGATATTCATACTATTTCCACTTACAGTAGTTGCGCTTAAACTCATTGCATATCTACAGTACAGACACAAATTATCGCTTCGTATCTGCGCGTAACCTCTCGTAATCTGCTCGTAGGTACGTTTTGAACGTAGCTACGAACCACTACAAAGGTCATTGTTATTTTAATTAGCTTTGCAATGATCGTAGGCTGGATCGTCAGGCTGATAAACAATGCGTAAATAATATTGAAATATAGTTTACCAGCTTTCAACACGTGAGCAATG
>NW_022707172.1:0-848 GCF_011630105.1 Anneissia japonica | reverse complement strand
CTAAGCGCTTCACATTATTACCCCCGGTCATTGGATCAAGTACATGAACACACTCAGCTCCCTGTGGACAATTCCATAATGTTGGAATTGTAATCAGTGCATTTTGTGTTTGTACCTACCAGGTACCCACTTGTACTCCTGGGGTGAGAGAGACAACCGTAGGTAAAGTGCCTTGCCCAAGGACACAGGCGAAATGCACCGCGAGAAATTGAACCTCCAACCTCAAAATTGAGACGCAGAAACACAACCACTGCGCCAAACCGCTCATACAATATCAATTGTTCATGGTACGAGACAGTAATTGGCATTGGGGTAGGACTCTTCAGAATATACAATAGTGGTTAAATGTCGGTGCAATTTGGATGCAAAACTAGACCTACTTGATTTTGTAATATTTTAATTTAGGATTATACCTATTCTATACACTTCTAATTTGTAGGCCTATTCGATATATGACTTTTTAATTTTACCTAGATTACGTTGCAGTATTCTGTGGCCTTTCACTTACATTACCCCATATCCGTCCCGCTTTGTTATCTATTTTTCTCTACAGGTCAAAAGTATAACATGCTCTTAAAATACAACCATTCCATTTCCAAATATTAATATGCGATAAACAGATATCTGTATAATATTAAACCATAGCCTTAAAATATTGTTTGTTACTTCGCTGCCATTCACAGAAGTTATGTGAAACCATTAGGCCTATACCATTATAATCATTTTAGTGTCCTTTTCATCATCATCACCATCACCATCGTTGTCGTCGTCATCATCATCATCATCATCATCATCATTATCATCATCATCCCCATCATTATCATCATCATCATCATAATCATCATCAT
>NW_022707171.1:0-1356 GCF_011630105.1 Anneissia japonica | reverse complement strand
TATAACATTATACAAAAATTCGATTTTTCTTAAAAATTGAAATTTTGCCGGGAATGGGGCTTTAACATTAACCAACGAAGGCCTACTTGATTGACATTTTTATCTTAAGATATATCTCGTAAAGAACTTTCAGACTGATTCTTATATTATTATAGAAATGAAATATATATAATTATTCTTCTATCCTCAGTTTTAGCAATGCCACATCCACAATTATTGCAAACTTGAACAAAAGGCTTAAGAGTAAACACATCACGTAAGTCAATAGAGAAAAGCTGATACAGTGATGGGCATATTTATTGGTATAGTGATAAGGAGTTTATGAATCAGTCACAAGTAATCAATTGCCAATGCCAATAATAACGTGAATAGGCCTACTAAATTGGATAATATTTGGCGGGCAACATAAATTTCGTTTGCATTTTGTAATTTTGCCTGTTAAGTATAATATATAGTATATTGTAGTCGTTATAGTATTGTACTTATGTGTCCTTTAGAATAGTCTGAAATGTAATGTATTTACATACGCAATATCTTCTTAAAATTACCAATATAATTCGATGTGAGTTTTCTTCACACTTATTACGAATATATTACAGTACAATATTATTAATGTTTTTATACTATATAAAGAATCCAGTAATTGCCTATATCGCTGATTAACTTCCTACACCATTCCCCTTGTTGAATAAGTTCTTGTTCTGTATGTTTGCGTATGATGCTTAATGAGTAAATCAATAATGAATTTACTACAGTATATACAAATCACAAAGCTCTCACTCTTCGTCTCTCGTCATTTCTCTGGTTGTTGAGTAAGTTGTATGTATGGAGGTGATGTGTGGAACAATACTAACTCACTCAAGCAGACATTCAGTCACTCGCACACGATACTCAGGACAGTGTAAAATAATTTAACAAAAAAATCACAGATATATTTCAAAAAAATGTATTTATTTACCAAAATATACTCATCAATCTTAAATAGGCCTATGTTACTTAATACTCAATGAATATATTACAGTACAATATTATTAATGTTTTTATACTATATAAAGTATTTAAAGAATCCAGTAATTGCCTATATCGGTGATTAACTTCCTTTACCATTCCCCTTGTTGAATAAGTTCTTGTTCTGTATGTTTGCGTATGATGCTTAATGAGTAAATCAATAATGAATTTACTACAGTATATACAAATCACAAAGCTCTCACTCTTCGTCTCTCGCCATTTCTCTGGTTGTTGAGTAAGTTGTATGTATGGAGGTGATGAGTGGAACAATACTAACTCACTCAAGCAGACATTCAGTCACTCGCACACGATACTCAGGACAGTGTAAAATAATTTAACAAAAAAATC
>NW_022707170.1:0-1352 GCF_011630105.1 Anneissia japonica | reverse complement strand
CAAAAATAATCTAATTCATGTTTCTAAATGTGTTCAGTATCTCTAGATAGGTCATCAGGAACAGCATTAAACTGTTGGTTTTGTGTAACCTGTGTAAACAGTAACTAAATCATCTCTGGGGTCAACAATTTTATTTTAATGACAAAAAGGTAAAGTCTTCTTCTAGAAATGGTTAAGTAGCATTTCTGTCGTATGAACAGCATAACTCAGTTTGCTTAACTGGTATAGTCACTGTGTTTGCAGGGGCGGATTTAGGGGGGGTGGGGCGGCCCGGCCCCGGCCCCCCCTTTTGGGAAGTAAAAAAAGAAAAAAAAAGGGGAAAAAAAGAGAGAAAAAGAAAAAGAAAAAAATGATGGCCAAGAATGCCTCAAATGTTATGTTCGGGCGTCTAGAACACAACAATTTTGCGGGGGCATGCCCCCAGACCCCCTACGACAGTGTTGTCTCAATCGGCCCAACTTTCGGCCCCCCTTCCGGCCCCCCCTTTTGGACATTTCTGGATCCGCCCCTGGTTTGCGCTAAATCGTGGCGATATAAATTTGGTACCCGGTTCAATTCCATTTGCTACTGTACTTGTGCTTCAACTGGTAGACTGAAAAACAAGTTAAAATAAACCACATAGTCTTTCAAAGAAGCTGTTGGTCTTGTATGCAGTATGGTTCGAAGATTAAGTACATATTTTGGGAAAGAGTAAAGGGATTGTCCTCCAGTGTACAGTACTACCCAATCACCACCAGAAAGACACCACTGAAAATAGAGTCTTCGCACTCTGGGTTATCCTTGTTAATATGAATTAATACTCTCCATTCTCAAAAGTAATCTTGAATTTCAACATTCAGATCCTTGGTCATTATAGGTGTTAAGCTTTTTTAATTGTCATTATCTTTGTCCACAGAGTTTAGGTTTGAACGCATTTATTAATATTGATTTATTTAGCTTCTGCATTATTTGTTGATTAAAACCTATGATAAGCATATTCATTAGCTGTTAAATAGCTGTTTGATTCACAAGCACAAGTTGAGCTACCCTGGGGAATCCAGGACAGCCACCTTGGGGCATATGCTAACCTGGATATTAACCATTAAGGTTTTATGACAGCAGCAGGGAATTTACATCACTAGGTTAAAGCTAAATCTAGAGAATTTCTATTATCAATTTTTGTACTTTAATTAAATTTTCTTGGAAATAAGTCTTCTAATTATTTTTTTCATACTTTATTGAGTATCATCTTGTTTATTAATTTTAATTATTAAACTTGAAAGTGTAGTTTAAAATTAGTATTTTTGACAATTTTTGAAAGACTAAATGGTGTTTACATTTATAGACAAAATAGGATTTTTGAAACTAATTAT
>NW_022707169.1:247-734 GCF_011630105.1 Anneissia japonica | reverse complement strand
TATGGTAGTTACTTGTGTGGTCCTCTGGAATACATTGTGTAGTACACAAAAATAATGAAAAACAAACGGATATTTGTAAGAAAGCTGGGTTTTTTTTTAGGATTCTGGTGATATTTTCCATTCTTGTAAACAGAAAAGGACTAATATAAGGGGGCATTTTTACTTACATTTCCAAAAGTGAGTTAGCTCTACCACCCGAAAATTCCAAAAGTGAGTTAGCTTACCACCCTAAAATATGTTATTTAGGGTTTAAAAAGTCAACAGCAGTTATTACATTCATGTTTTGTAAAATTTAACCAAATTTATTTAGGGTATTAAAGCTGCTGTTAAGCTGTTCTTCAATTTTAGCCGCCATTTTAAAAAGCGCCCTCAATTGCCTCTCGACATCTTCACATTAATAACTTTAGCTAATTATACTTTACTCCTATCATTACATATTCAAAAGTTGGTCAAACCTACCTCTTTTGTGCTTATTTTACCTATATAT
>NW_022707169.1:0-189 GCF_011630105.1 Anneissia japonica | reverse complement strand
AAGTTCTCAGGTTACGCCCCTTTTACCTCACATATTCTGATTCCCCATAAAAAACTGGTCTAGAAAAACCATATGAGAATTTCTACCTCTCCAAGTGGCACCTATCTCAATTATAGCCTGGTCTAAAGTAAACAGGAAGGCCAAAACTAAACTTTAGAGGCGTGCCTCAATAAATAAGCCAAATGATTT
>NW_022707168.1:0-539 GCF_011630105.1 Anneissia japonica | reverse complement strand
TAAGTAAGTTAACTTAAAAATTAAAAATTTGAATTCCCCAGTCAATTTTATGACAGTTGTATTCCATTGCATATAACCTTAAATTGGCTGGTAATCAATTTAATGAATTTTGTAACTAGTACAGTAAAGTCAACCTAGGAGAATGAAAGAAAAACACATTTTTCAGGATATATGCAATCTATGCCAGTAAGGGCATAGGCACTAGAAAGACCAAATTAGAAACCAGCCAATGTTGTTCTTGAATATACCCTGAGATACTTGGCTCTAATTACTTAGTCCTTCACATAAGATGTTAAGCAATTGATTACTAGAGGGCAAGTAAGGGAAGAACAACATATATTCAGATTTAACTTCTCCAAAATAATAAATTTAAACTAGAGGGCAGTTTTAGAGTGCATACCTCCGCCCACACCATAATTATGGTGGGGAACAATTTATACTGAACAGAATTCTGCTCAGTATAAATTGTTCCCCGCATATTGTCCCCATAAAAAAAATAATGACTCCTTGGGATTTAAACCCAGGGCTGGTAGTGTGGA
>NW_022707167.1:0-521 GCF_011630105.1 Anneissia japonica | reverse complement strand
GTCAGAAACAGGAGGGTGATCGTCCAACGGCGTCCGTGCGGCTTCGAAGCCATCGCCGAACAGGATTTGCTGAATGAAAAGATAGTGGAGAGAAAGAGGTTGAGCAGGGAGGACGATATTTACAGAATCAAAAGTCTGTACTATCGCACTCGCAGTCTCGTTCGTGGCGTCGAGCACGACGAGATAGGGCGACACCCGGATTCCTCTCCTCTAGAATTCGCCGACATCCTGATGGCCGACCTGGAGAAAGCCGACTCCCCGGCCGACATGAACGCCAGCATCGAATCTCTGCGAAGAGCCAGGGCGACGTATCCCGACTATCTACACATCTTAGGATACGAAGGAGACGAACTCGATGCCATTCTCAACGTTGCTTTGGGCATCCACCGAAATCCGGAAGTCGGCCGGAAATCCTTCGATTTGGCTACAAAAACACGTAAGCGTATGTACAGGGAAACCGCTAAGAATCTCATCGATTTGGAATTCGCCGTTTGCAATCTCAGAAGATGGCGTGACGCCAT
>NW_022707166.1:146372-164444 GCF_011630105.1 Anneissia japonica | reverse complement strand
ACTGTCGTAGGACCATAGCAACAATATCCAAGGGGTGGAGGTTAGCGGAACGGTGCATTGTGTCATTTATGTTCTCGTGGATTCCTATGTTGAGTGATTTAATGTTGGTTATCTATTGCTTAATATTTGCCAGGTAATTGGGGTACCGGATGAGCGCCTATCTGAAGAAATTTGTATTTGCTTAAGGTATGTAAGACTATTATACTCATTATATAATTTTAATACAGTGGAATCACTGTGCATTAGATACTACCGTACTTCATTATTATAACTATATAAAAGTTATTTGTTATAATCGTAGCTGCATTATAGTTACAAGTATTTATTTTATTCATGAAAATAGGACAAAGAAGAACGCCATCATTAACAAAAACCAGATTGTCTCTTACCTAACTGGAAAGGTGCGTAAACTCAATAACGACGTTATTTTGTGTGACCTTACTCATAATTGTCTTATCGTACAAATAGTTTTAAACGTTTATTTGAAAACGTCATTAAGAACAAAAATGCCCGCATATTATATTATAATAGTTTTATGATTATTGTAGGATTTATATTTTTCTTTATATATAATTATTTATTTATTTATTATTATTATTATTATTATTATTATTATTATTATTTGTTTTGTTTTTTTTTATTCAGCATTTTTTTTTTTTTTTTTTAGTTTTTTTTTTTTTTGCTTCTGAAAAATTAATTTCTTTTATTAGGTGAGACTCGAAGAAAGTATACCTGGCTATGTGTTGATTTTTGACAGTTTCCCGAAATCGATTACTGGAAAGGTATGACCTTTTTAATATTTCTCCTAATATTATAATTACATTTTATTTATATTAATTTATTTTCAATCTGTCGACAAAGAAACGGGGGTGGAGGAAAAGCAAATTAAACAAAAATCTGTCATCAAGTGTGCTTAACCAAGCCCCTACCAACAAATACAATACAATACATTGAATACCGTTGAAATGTAGCAATAAAACAAAATTAAAAACTGAAGAAAATTAACTTACTGCCTGCACTATCGTCACGGTAAAAATATAAACCTATCTCTGAGCAATAAATTGTTTACAATTAAAAAATAAATATAGAAATAATAATAATAATAATAATTATTATTATTATTATTATCATTAATAATAATAATAATAATAAATTATTATTATTATGATTATAAATTCTATTATTATTATTACAATCCTGTACATACGTCAAAAATTTTAAAAATTTACTTAATTGAAAATATAAAATATTGTTTACAATTAAAAAATACATATAAAAATAATAATAATAATAATAATAATAATTATTATTATTATTATTATTATTATTATTATTGTTATTATTATCATTATTATAATAATTATTATTATTATAATTTCTATTATTATTATTATTACAATCCTGTACATACGTCAAAAATTTAAAAAATTGACTTAATTGAAAATGTGAAAGTATTCTAGGCCTATTTTGAGTACATTTTTTGAGCAAAGAAACATACATAATTATGGGATGGTGTAACCTCTTTGAATATAATAATGTGGTGCAATATTGTGATTTAAATGCTGACTCGGTTTTGAAGTCAGAGCCGCAAATTGCTTGTTCTATAAATCTATTGAGATTTTAAAACCCAGATTCTGGAAAGGGTGATACACCCCTTTTTTCACCAGTTTTTAAATACAGTATTCAAAAATTTGTATCTCATATACCATAAGTTTTTCGTTAAACACGTACCTTTTTGTGTCTTTTCCTCCAGAGCTGGGCTTTTAAGAAATGGTTCAGATGCTAGTGGAACCATGAATTTAGACAACTTGGGGTGGAATAAGCATGCTAATACTAGGCTTATTGATTTTTCAGATTGACCGTATGAGTCTCAC
This sequence comes from Anneissia japonica, assembly GCF_011630105.1. Classification (NCBI taxonomy): domain Eukaryota; kingdom Metazoa; phylum Echinodermata; class Crinoidea; order Comatulida; family Comatulidae; genus Anneissia; species Anneissia japonica. Next base: position 162,570 of record NW_022707166.1, on the reverse strand, counting down.
AAAACAGACCATAGACCGAATTCAAAGTAAGGTACAATTAACAGAGTAACAATATTGTCAGAACACCGACTCCAGGGAGCTGCGGTCTATGAAGTTATAATAACATTCGCCGATATTGATGTCAACACAACGTTGGAAAAACCTTCGCAACGTTATTTTTTAAGATATAAAAATTATAAAATTACATATAAAGCTTAGATATTACATTATAAATACTGTAACGAAATTTGGGATTTTCCCCGGGGCCACCAAGGTAATTGGGAATGGAACCCACATAGGAAGTGGATCAGCCCAAACTTTAATCTAACCAATTATATTGACCCTCCAATGCCCTTTTGTTTTGGGCAATATGTGCAAATTAACTACTTAAGTTGTGTACAGTTTGGGATTCAAGTAGACTTGCCACAAGTCCCTTATTATTTTTTGTTTTTTATTCTGGACAGCACCCCATCAACGTGAAAGTTAATTTAGAGACGGAGACGGGAATTGTAAAACACCGAATGTAGGTACCAGGATGTTAAAAGAATGTGGTAATCTTAATATTCCATATTTGAATAAATGGGCGGACCGAAACAAACAATTTTAACCAATCACAATGTTCACATTTTTGCGGAACCACCAAACTGAGTCACTCGCGGCGACTAGTTAGGTTAAAAACTAGTACTTCCTAATAAAACGGGCCTAAAATATTTAGAATAGGCCTTAGTAAAACTAGTGGGCAATGGCAAAAAGAATTAAGTTTATTATGTTTATTATGTAGAATGTTCATTTGTACTTTGCTTCCTCAGAAAACATTGTTAACCGACCGCGCCATCTATGCCACGTGTCATGTTAATATTAATCTAAAGTCCTAGCTGAAACCCCTGTTTTGTTTTTTTTTGGTGTATGGGGAACCCTGGGTCCAACTTAAAAGAGGGCCATAAACCCCCCCCAAAAATGAAAAAAAGGAGTCGAGTATTAGACGCCAATTATATTAGGTATGGCGCGCACTAAGCGCAATAAATAGTGGGTAACGCAACATTAGCGCCAGGTCCCAGGCTAGGATTCTAGGAGAGAGTAGGATTGATGCTTGAGAATTTGTCTGGGACGGTTGCATTGACTTCCAGGAGTAAAGCGGGCTGATCCGTAAGATAAGGGTACCTAGTTTCTTGTTTATGATTCTATGTGTTTGCCTCTGTCTTATTTGTGGTTTCAGTATCGGAGTAATAATGAAGTGTGAGCGATCACTGTTAAAATTTATCTAATTATTCGAGGATACATACTGAATAGAGTTTGACGCGCTGAGAGTGAGAATCTTGAGTTTGTTATTTCGTTATTCATTTTTTTTAAAGTCCAGGACCCACAGCTCCGGCTGAAACCGGCATCCTGACAAAGGAACCGTTCCGTTACAATACGTTATAAAATCCATATTACAATATTGGTGCATGATTCCTGATGATGACATAATGTCGAAATATTGAATCCAGACACGATGGCGTATATTTAGATACTTGGAGTATTTATTATACTGTATTCAATTGTGCATGATGTTCATGTATAGAACTTTGAATAATTTTTTTAAAGTTAGATTATGAAGTGTTTTTCTAGCGTAAATTTGTATACATTTTCAATAATTTTAAATGATTATTTTCGTTAATAATAAATAATAAAATTTTCCAATTCTGGTCCCACTAATTTAACAAGACCAATTTGGTGTCCTGTGGGTTTATTATGGTCACATTTTATGCAATTTCTATTTTTTTGTATAAATGAACAATATTTGCATTTTATTTGCATTAGAATTAAGTTGGATTAAGTGTGTGTTTAACGATTTTAAATTATAACAATTGGTGTCAATGGGCATTCCTCCTTTTTATGAATATTTGAGAAAGTCTGTGGCTTTAAAAAACGCATGGCTGACACATATTCGTTAGTTCAAATGTGAGTTTTTGCTGTATTTTGTGTTTTTCTGTGATGGCATTTATTTTTTTTATTTCTTATTTTTTTTATTTATTTATTTTTTTTTTTCCATTGTTTTTCCCCCTTTACTCTATTTTTTATTGTATGTTTAACATGGACATCTGTCAATTTGTCTGAAATAAAAGATTGTATTGAATAAGTTAAACGTCTCATTATACGTGGTTCACTCATGCCTCGTTACGGTTAGGGCCTACAGATCCTTCCCACAAACATTTCATTCATGTGCTATAGGCGTAAATATGCTGCGTATTGCTATCCCATTGGCTGTGGTCATTGGCATCAGGACCAAGAGAAACTGAAGCTGCCCAGAGTTTTCATCATGAAACATCCCCTTCAGTGTCTTTAACTATCACATTTTATGTGACAAATAAAGGTGACACACCCATATTCAGGTGCAATAAAGCCCATATATTTAGGCACATCACATTTATTCGTCGTATAAAATCTGATAGTGGGGACAGAGCTTTAGAAAATTCAGTTACGTACAACCAAAGATACTAGAAATACAAGATAGAGCATTCGCATAGCAAAAATGAGTCGGAAAATGGTCAAGACTTTACACTTGGACAGCACCAAATGGAAGAACAAAGAACCAAATAGATTATATATTGGTTCAGCTGAAATGGAGGACTTCAGTCACCAACACGAAAACACTGCCTGGAGCAGACTGTGGATTAGACCAGGAACTACTAATTGCAGATGTAAAGATGAAACTTAAGTCAACAAAGAAAGCTCAGATACTCCTTAGATTTGATGTTACTAACATAAACAAAAAATTAAAAATAGAATTACGAAACAGATTTTTAGCCCTCTTGCAAGACATTGAAGAAAAAGTCCCGGAGGTGATTGCCGAAAACACCAAAGTCATTTTTATGAAAGCAGCAAAGAAAAACTTACCAAAGAAAAGGGCAGCAGAGAAGGCATGGATAACAACAGAAAAGACATTAGATAGAATGGACGAGGAACGAAAGTGGAAAAATAAAACTGACGTAACTGGAAAAGTCAGGTACAATGCATTGTGCTAAGAAGTAAGAGTGTTATGTAAAGAAGATAAACGCAATTATATTACATTGAAATGCAGAAAAATCGAAGAATTACAAGCAGCAAATAATTTAAAAGAGATGTTCAACGAAATTAACCACAACAAGGTGCTATAAAAATAAACAAGGTGAAGTACTACAGAAAGAGAAAAAATATAGAATAGATGGAAAGCATACTGCGAGGAAGTTTACATGAGTCAAGAAGAAGAAAAAGAACTACAAGAAGAAAAGAATTTTAATAGTAATGCCTTGAATGATGATGAGGAGGGCTTGGAACCACTTAAATCAGAAGTCGAATGGGCAATAAAGCAATTAAGAAAAGGGAAATCCCCAGGATATGATAATATATACTCAGAAATGATACAAGCTAGTGGTGAAGAATATATTGAGGTATACCATCATCTTCATAAGAAAATCTTGACCTGTGGCCGCCCGACTGAAAGAAATCAATACTAATACCACTACCAAAAAAGGGGGTCAGAAAGAGCTCTAATTACAGAACCATCGCCCTAATAAATCATGCAAGCAAGATACTACTAAAGATATTACTAAAGAGGCTTGAATAAAATGTTAAGGCCGAAGTCATTGAAAGACAAGTTGTGTTTCTAGAGGGAAAGGTACCAGAGACCACATTTTCAAGCTTAACACCCTGCTCAAAAAATACAGAGAATTAAATCAGGATCTGTAACAATGGGCAGTTCAAGGAGATAATAATACAAGGTGAGAAAATTAATGAGATGAGGTATGCAGACGATACCGTATTGCTTTCACGGAGTGTAAAAGGGTTAAAGAATATTGTCTATGCTGTTAAAGAAGAGAGTAAAAGAAAAAAAAACCTTAACATGAATGGGAAGAAGAAAAAAGTTATTAAAACAGGTAAATCAGAAGGTAATCCGATAATACTGATGGATGGTGAACCTCTTGAAATAGTAACCAAATATGAATATTTAGGGACCAACATCCACGAAGACGCTAGCCAGATTGGTGAAATTAAAAGAAGGATAGCAATTAACATCTCGACGAGATTTGATTGACAGATAAACCGACTAATCAGCGAGCGTCATTTAGTCACGTGATCAAAAAATTTTTTTCTCGGACATTTAATTTCCTTAGATAGCTGGTTTAAACGCGAAACATACGTGAGCCTAGGCATAGAAGTCTATACTTGGTTATAGATACCCAAATTTACACGAGCAGTGCCCATCAGTGACTTGGCCTTTGCCGAAAACAAGTTTGACTGAATGCGGCTTTTTCCCTCTTCCTTTGGGAGCGAAATACAGAGGCTTTTACAACAATTTCCCCGCTATGTTCAAAGAAATAGATTAACACTGTGAATATATGATTCATTTGCATACCGCCTACCCTGAATTCTCTTTCTTAAAGAAGGTTGATAGCAAAGAAAATCTTCGCCAACTCAGTAAGTCTAGCCGCCGTTTTGTAAGGTTTTCGTGACTTTGTGGGCGGGGCTTCGCGTCCTTGTCGACATGTCAATTGGGATGAACAAAATCAAAAAGATGAAGTATTTATGGAAATGCCAGAACCTAAATACAGAAGTTGCAATCTGAAGAGCATGCATATTCCTTACAGCTATATATGGATGTGAGTCCTGGATTCTAAGTGAAAAGGTGAAGGCTGCCATAAATGTTTTTGAGATGAAATGTTACCGAAGAGTAATGGCCGTTCCGTGGCGGGAACACAGAAATCAATCAATAAGAGAACAATTGGGCATTGAATAAAACTGGCTGATACACGTAATTTCAAAATTCAAATTAAAATACTTTGGTCACATCAAACGTCACAATTGTCTAATTGTTATTATAATTATAATAATTGGTCGTGTTTGACATATCAGCATTTGCGAATGGATTGTTATATATTTGAAAGTATTGTACTTGGTAGCATCATTTTGAAGAAATGGAGAGAACAAGGACATCACACTCATTCAGTTTTAAAGGAAAAGTTTTTTCCCACAGACACAATTGCTGTTGACAAAGAACTGTCTTTTTGTTACAGTTCATAAGTGCTTATCAAAAATCATCAAGTTAATGATGACTTAAAATTTTATTGAATTTCTGAAGTTTTTTTTTTTTAAATTTGTTTTTCGGCAGACAATATATCTTATAAACAAACTAAAATAATCAAATCAAAGATATAGTTTAACTATTATCTTTGATTAGTATATTTTGGTATATTTAAAATGGACTTGGTCTCATATAACAGGAGTGTCTTTCAACCAACTATTATTCCCACGGTTTTCTGCATGTACAGTGAATAAAACCGTATCGAAATTAAAAAGATTGGTTTGTCAAACTTATTTTTACCTGATATTTTTTAGCACATGCCTTACATGAGATGCAAACTATCATTACAGGCTGCAACCAAGTGCATCACTAATGTCACATGTAAACATATTTCACAATTCACATAAGCTGAGATAACTACACTATAGTTTTCAGATCAGAGTGATAAATGGCATCATGATTCTATTTTCCGATTTTCTTCATTCATCATATCATGAAGGAAATATATTAATACTGTGTATTTCCTCCATGATCATATCAATATTTTTTATAAATTTATGTTCACACTAGTGGTATTTTCATCTTTCTCAACTGAATTCATCTCTCTCAACTTTATTACAGGGCACAGAATAAATGCAAGTGAATTAAAAAAATGGCCAGTGGTATTTCAACCGCCTCCACCCCCTCCCCCAAAAGAAAAAATAAATACAGCTCGAAGGTCCGAAACGAATCTGTAGAACATACAATCGAATCAGCGCAGGCTAGCCTCTCAGACTTGGCTGCTTAGTTAGGCCTGATGTAGACGACAGGTGGATATTTTTTCTTCATTTCAATGAAGATACTGAGTAGGCCTACAACACAGGACTATACAAACACCCCTTCTTCCAACACCCCATCTTCCCACAATCCCCTCTTCCCACACCCCCTTATGTTGGACATTAGGCTTTTTTCGTTTTGACTACGCGGCCAGTCTACTACGAACTAATGGACCGTTCGTAGTAGACTGTTCGGGTAGATTACCAAGATTACAGTTCTGAGTTCATCCTGACTATCGCACAGGTTGGATCAGAGGTTAAGCACGGGCACAACTATGTTTAAATAGTGATACATGTAATATATATTGTGAACAGCATATGCCTATCAGTCAAACTTGGTCAAGTGCGTATGTTAGTCGTCGTGTAAAAATGGAGGTGCCGTTGAATATCAGCTATGTCAGTTCGAATCAAAGTTCTCCTCTCATTGGACTTACGTTGCATCAGCTGCTTGAGAAGAGGGTTAATGAACATCCAGATCGTGAAATATATGTCTTTCCCGAAGATGGCGAGAGAATCACATTCAAAGTTTTTAAAGATCGGGTATGTAAAAAGATCAGAGTGCCAATTTGAGCGGCATGATTGCTTTTGGCAAAATTTGGACCCCCGTAGCATGCAGCATTTAATAATAATAATAATAATAATAATAATAATAATAATAATAATAATAATAATAATAATAATAATAATAATAACGGTTATAGAAACGTACTAGAGTATAATAAAAAATTTGGCAGTGACGTGAATTTTTGTACTTTAAGAAAATAGATTGCAAACAAGTCTGAAAGTGATATTTCCGGGCTATTTCTCACCTCAGGCCAACTTCAGGCCCCACTCCCAAATCTTCAAAAGGTCAATTCACCCCTTCATTAAAACCTGGGTCTCGGTCTTCCCCTGCTAACACTTCAATTATGAGTAAATCACCAGAAATATATAATAATATGGCGTTTTTAAAATGATTCTTCCAGGTTGAAAAACTAGCTGCTGGGCTGTTATCCATTGGGATAAAGAAAGGCGACCGACTGGCATTGTGGGGCAACATCCATATGGAAACCCTACTGTTTGTTGCTGCAGCAAGATCCTTTGGCGTTATTACAGTATTTATGCAACGATTTGTCTAGGGATAGGCCTATAATGTATACAAAATTTAAATAGATAGTATGCTTAGTTTGTTTATTGACATTATTTACATTATTGTTTACAGGTACGCATTTTGCCGGCTTTCCCAAATACCAGCGTGAAAGATATTTTGCTTCAAGTGAGGATATTTTATTTCCATTTCCTTCATATCGGTAGACAGACAATGAATAATGCACGATCAGCATTTAATCAGAAAATAGTCATTTTCCATATGAGGGAGTTTTCGGTTTGCGTGACAACGTTATCCTCTGTGACTATCCTTCTACGTGTTCCATGCACAACTTAATGATTTGTACTGGGCGCTGATTGGGGCATTTGCTATTTTGTCGACAAAATATCATTTTTTAAAGGGTAAAGTTAGGTATTTATTTTGTCACCACAAAATTTTATTCTGTAGACAAAATTACTTTTGTAGAAAACAGAATTCATTTTGTCGACAGAAGCACCTTATGTGAGAGACGGAACGCCTCTTCTTATTTTTAATGACGCGCTGATAAAGCTTTGTACTACAATCCACCTATTTCACTTTGTTACTTAATGGTGGTGACGCCATCTGTATGTCCAATAGCGAGGCTGTACTGTAAATTTCTGAAAATCAAAGTCAGACTTCATTTGCAAAAAGTAATTTATTTGAGAATATAATTTATTTAAAAAATGAAAAAGTTAGTGTGTACTACATTTTTGACATGTTATTTATTATCGCTGTACATTTTTTGAAAATTTGATTTTAAGGTGTGATTTTGAGATTGAAGTCGTACCTTGTTTAGTGTGAGGCCATCCAAGGGATAACAATACACGATCATGCAGTAATGAACCAACTAAATAGTTTACAAATTGGACTCTATTCTTTTGACTATAACTATATGCTATATTATGGTTATGACTAACATAAATGATTAAATGGAATCGTTTATTTTAATCACCAAGACAAAGGAATGTCTCAGCGCAATCCGTCAGGCAGTCTAGGCATACACCGCCGCTGCACACTATCTATTATGCATATAACCTCGTTCTGCCTCACACAAAAGGTGCTTCTGTACACAGAATATATATATATATATATTTTTTTTTGGTGACAAAGTGAATTCTGTCTTTTACAAAAATCCGTTTGTTGACAAAATCGCACTTTGTGGCTACAGATTAATTTTGCCTCAGAAAAAGCTATTTTATCAACAAATAGCATTTTTGGTGACAACTTTTATTCTGCCTTACAAAAATACTATTTGTCAAAATAGCATTTTGTGGTGACAAAATAAATGTTGTCCTACAGTACAAAATAGCATTTTGTCCACAAAATCATTATTTTATACAGTGGAGTACAAAATACATTTTGTCGACAAAACAGAATTTTGTTCCAATAAAATGCTAAAATAGCATTCTGTCTCAACAAAATGGTATTTTGCCGGCAAAACTGTCCTAAATGGCGCTCCGTGGATTTGGGCCACTCAAAACAATAGTCCAGCGTCCCCGTCACGTGTGACGTCATGTTCCAGATTTTACTTCATCGTCAGTGGCGGATCTAGGTTCACATTTGGGAGGGGGAGGGGTGGTCAGAGTTTTTTTCATAAAAACGCCAAAAAAAGGGGGGTGGTCCGGGATTCCTTCCCAGGGAAAAGTTTGATTCTTAGATGGCGGGAAATGAGCTTCCCGGACTTCTGAGGTGTCTTTTAATGACATCTCAGAAGTCTGGTGTCTTTAAAATTCAAGGATTTCCCCCTCTTGAAAACGGTCAGTTAAACCTTCTCATTCATATTACAGTAAATACACCTATTTATGTGTGTATACGTTCATAACAAAAAATTGAGTTGCTTACGTATTCTTTTTCGCTATGAATGGATAACCCCCAAAGAGGAAGGGGGGTCAAGGGGTCATCCCCGGGAAAATTTTGATCAATAGATGGCAGGAAATGACCTTTTCCGACTTCTGAGGTGTCTTTTAATGACTTTTAAGTTTTTCAAAATTCAAGGTTTTCTCCCTCTTGAAAACGGTCAGGTAAACTTTCTCATTCTTCTTTAGTATTGTGTGAAGGTTTGCATGGCAAAATTATAACATATATGTTGAAGCTTGCGGTACACCACGTAGGTAGTTCTGAAAAGAACTGTTGTAGTTGAGAAAGTCTCGACGTTTCTTATGTTTGGGTAGAGAGGCTGGATGGTGATTGGATAGATAAACTGAAAAATGAGAAGACTGCTAGTGAAAGGCTAAAACAAAAGCCATTGTCCACGGAGACAAAGGGTGGGAACGCCCAAACAAAGGTATGGTTCCAGGGGCGGGAAAGGAGGTGGGGATAAGAACGACCATAAACTAAAGGCATAGTTCCATAAAAAAAAAATCAAAAATTAAAAAAAAAATCAATAATCTTTTGACAGTTCAATCTCCTCGAAACAAAAACCAAAACATATGGTCAACGTGCTTTTTCTGTTCAAAAAAAAATCAAAAATCTTTTGACAGTTCCATCTCCTCGAAACAAAACCAAAACATATGATGAACGTGCATTTTCTGTTCAAACTCCTTCTCTGTGGAATTCGATTCCTTTTTCTGTTCGTAATTCGCCTAATTTATATTCTTTTAAGAAGAACTTAAAATTTCACCTTTTTCAGAAATGTTGCTGAGTTTGTTTTCTCCTGCGCCTTTGATAAATTTTTGAATTGGCGCTATATAAATGTTTATTATTATTATAAGGCGGGAAATGGTGGGGCTGCTTTGCTAGGTCCGATTAAACATAGACAGCCAAATATCGCTAATGACAAATCCGATATCTTGATGTACAGTATTGTGTTTGTGGATTTCTATGGCTTCTCTGGTCCTTCTGGAGTGCCACGATGGTACAGTGGCTATTAGTTCGGCTTTGTCCCAATCTACACGGTGTTGTTGACTGTGGGAGTGCATGACTATAGACGATTTTTGTTTTTTCCCTCTCCTGGCATGGGGGCGCATCTAGGTTCATATTTAGGTGGGGGTGGGTCAGACTTTTCTTCATAAGGGGATACGGGGGGTCCTCCCTCGGGAAAATCTTGATTCTTAGATGGCGAGAAATTAGTTTTGCCGACTTCTGAAGTGTCTTTTAATCAGAATTCAAGGTTTTCCCCTTTTGTAAACGGTCTGGTAACTTTTTCTCATTCTTATTACAGTAAATAGGCCTACAGTATGTGTGTACCAGTACACAAAGAATTTTTTTTTTCAAGGGTATCAGAACCCCCTGACCCCCTTCAGATCTGCCAATGGTCGTGTAATTGAAAGAATCAATGCATAAAATGTATCACATTCATTCACATCCATTCATCAATCCCGGAAAGACGATAACTTGGGCCTTAATCTCTTTCATATTTAATGTCATATTTCTATACAAATGTCGTTGCTAATAACTGCTATTGTTACTAATAATATTTAATGATGATGATGATGATGATGATGATGATGATGATGATGATGATGATGATGATGATGATGATGATGATGATGATGATGATGCTGATTAGACATAATATATATTATTAACTACAACATGAAATTAGGCTTACATTATTTTTTAGCATTGTTATTTTAATTAATTCATTATATTTGTTAAATGTATTTACAATTTACATTGAAATTTTCAAGAATTTGTATTTTATTTGTATTATTGTATATAATATGGTAAGCCTATTATAATCAACCAGTCAGTCAGTCTTTCAATCATTCCATCAATCAATCACATTTATACCACATATAATTTTTATGATACACATAAAGCTAAGCTTTATGATTATTAGTAGTTCTCATAATCGCCTGATCAATCATATTTGTATAAACAATTATTTGCAGACGGGTTGTAAAGTGATTGTATTAGGAAGGACCCCCAATAACCTGTTTGATAGATTAGAAGATATCAGGACAATAAGTGCTAAAGGTGTAACGAAGTAAGCTATTGACATTATTATTTTCAATGCAGAAACGTACATAGGGCATAGGCCTACTTAAACTACACACGCATACTCACATATCTCTCCACATCGCATTTGTTACTTCAAGACTGGATTACTGCAATGGTTTACTGTTACTGTTTGGCTCTCCGAAATTTTTAAACTGCAAAGAATACAAAATTTTGCAGCAAGAATCATCACTAAAACAAAGAGGCATGAGTATTATCACACCTGTCCTTAGTAAACTTCATTGGTTGTAAACGTCCAAACAAATAGTTTTTGGTATACTTTTAGTGATAATTAAGAGCAGACTTCATAATACACCGCAGTAGTTAATGAATCTGATACCGGCATACCACCCAAAACGCACTCTAAAGTCTGCATCGAAGAACCTCTTTGTAGTACAGAAATTTCGCACACAGGCATATGGCAGCTGTTTATTTTCAGTTGCCTCCTCACAATTATGGAACAATTACGTCACAAAACCAGAACACATACATACACTTTCTCATTATGAGGCTAGGGAGTGGAGTGATTTTGGTCGTGAGAAAAAATCATGTTACCGCGACGTACAAGAATTGAACCAAGACTCTGGGATTAGAAAGTAAGCATCTTAACCACCAAGCTATTCAACTCTACTCCAAATATTCCTTATCATTATATCATTATTTTTTTATTTTCTTTTTGCTTAATATTTGGGAAAGCCCTAGCCCCCATGCTCCCCTAGATCCGCCCCTATTTACTCTCCCCGGCCATACTAGACCTAGTTTTGTTTTTATCTTTCATCAGTTTGATGTTTAGTTACAGGTTTTGGTTAGTATGGCAATTTCTGGATTTTGCAGAGTAAATTTGAAAAGCATTTTTCTAAGGATAAGTTTTAAGCAGTTTACAAGGAAAGAACCCCAAGGTTGTCGGTCAGGCCTTTTATTTCCATTTCTTTCTTTTTAAATGACGGCGTAACTATTTCTTTATAGTGGAGCATATGATATCAATGGTATTGAGAAGCTTGGGTCAGATCCTAAAGTTGTTGAACTCTTCAAGCTCAAAAAGGACGAAGTTATTTTTGATGATGACAGCGATATTTTCATTACTTCAGTAAGATATATACTTTTAATGAATACATAAATACTGTGTATCGTACATAACGTCCTAATATTGATCACACAAAATGACGTCAGCGTTTGGCTTCCGCCACGGAGGTCATGTATACGCTGATGTTTGTCTATGTATCTGTCTGTTAGCAAGGTTACGCAAAAACTAATGAATCGATCATCTTAACATTTAGTGGAATGGTACATAATAATTGAAGAAAGACACCATTTATTTTGAAAAGAAAGGTCAACAGACACAGTTAAGGTCACAAAAACTCGATGTTTAACCCTCGAGCATAAAAGAAAAGAATGGAATCGCCTCTCGTATTTAGGCAGCTCTCAAAAAAGCATGTGCCCGAATACGACGGGTGGTTCCATTATTTTTTAGGGTATGCTACAGCACTCAATCAAAAACAATGTGCCTGAATACAACGGGCGATTCAATTATTTTCTTGAGGATATACTGCAGTTTCACCCATCATACACTGCGTATCATTGGTATTCAGGCGCATATGGATGTGGTATGCTTCACCAAGCCCATATATGGGCAATTCACGCACATTTTTCACATACAATTTGATAGAGTAGATCCTGAAATCATTTCTTTAGGGATCTACTGGTAAACCGAAGTACGTGGTTCACACACATTTCAGTGTGATTAATGGAGCAAAGGGTATGTTTTACTACCTTGAAGGAATGCCAAATAAAGAGGTAAGTGAGAAAAATGGGGGGATCACTTGTCTGTAGATTGAGTAATTTAAAGCTCTGTCCAGATATGGTCTAGATTATCAAATTTTCTTTGACAGAAAACTGTTGTATGCCCATAATTAATAGGGAGCTTTCGATTTGTGAGACGTTAGAATAGAATCACTCATGCGTGGCCGTCCTACCTGGCGTCATACGTTCTCTACATACGTAGATTTGGCCTAATTGCGTTCTTCCAAATCTACTCGACGAGGTGACCTTAACGTTCTTGCATGCGCAGATGACTTTTACTGATGTCATTACGTTCTACGTCCAACCGTCCTCGTGCGAGTGGGGTGTGGGTTTGCTGGGAGCCGTCTATTTCCTCTGGGAGATGTGGAATCCCCGAAAGCTCCAAAGGTTAAAATTTTCAGAAGCCGAATTTGAACTTAAATAATGTAGGGATTCACGTTTTCAGAAAATTCATAGTAAGAAGTGCTTCGTTATACTAATGATAATCGAAACATTCGTAACTATTTCAAGAGGTGCCTATGTGGTCTCAGCAACTGTTCTAAACTAATCAAGAAAATTGGTGGCACCTAAAATTAAACAATTTACAACAATTGTTTATGTTTTTAATTTTTTCTGAATGTCTGTGCAGTACGGTATGTGTGTTGTTAATTAATAATTAATCATTTGATGTTTTTGTATTTTTGTAAATATCATTTATTACAATCCTCGACTGCGATTTTGATATCGAATAAAATGAAATTGCAATGGTGGGTCCATGAATTCGAAATAGAGGGGCCAGGGAGGGACTTCCACAGATGGAGGGTGTAAACCACCTCAACCACACCATGGTTGTGGCTAATGGAAGAGCATTTATGATAATGGCACATCTTCCAAGTACTCTCAACCTAAAGAAGGAAACATAATGTTAAGGTGCCACACCTACCTGAATAACTAAGAGAATTACAAATTAGTTTTTAAGACGCAATAAGCCAATTCGTGGTTTAAACTGCGCATGTGCGTATCCCGTTGTATCCAAGGTCGATCGACATAACCCTATGTTCTGTGTAATGTTTGTTTATGTCGATTGACTTTGACACGAGCATGCGCGGTTAAAACTACAAATTGGCTATCATAGCAATGTGAAATTAGAGGGAAAGGAATATCGAAGAATGACAAGAATGAAATATTTATTGTATGTGTTCATAACTTTTTCTGTACTAGTAGGCCTAAAAGTTTTGGAAATTGCTTTCTGTCAGAATCGAAGAATTCTTGGGCTTAATACATCTCATATTAGTGGAGAAGGAAGTGGTGTGTTGCCTCCATTGGTGGCTTCTATGACGTCAGTGTTTGCACCCACTATGTACAACATAAAACAGATTGTGCAGGCAATTCAAAATGAAAGGTACTGTTTTAGTTAATTAAGTAAGCAAATAATTATATTGCGATGGTGTTTTTGTTGTCAGGAGATTAGAGGAATAGTGCTTTGCCCTAACTGACGTGTTATGTTAGGTCTACTGAATGCTCAGTACGTTCCCAAATACTTGCGGAAAAACATCGGAAGTGATTTGGCTTGGCATCGAACCCACGACCTCCAGATAATTAGCCTGGTGTCCTAACCACTAAACCACCGAGCTTGTGCTTAGTGGCTAGTGTTAAATCTGATCCCCATGCAGCAGTCCCAAGTGTAATGCTATTCCGATGGTGTTTTCGTCAGAAGATTTAATAGGAAAGGTGTTTGCACTTACATGACGTGTTATCGTACGGAATGTTCAGTACGTTCCCAAACACTCGCGAAAAAATCTCACAAGTGGAATAGGAAAATAATATTTTGCCATACATGACGTGTTATCGTACGAAATGCTCAGCACGTTTCCCAATACTTGCAAAAAGTTTCACAATTTATTCGGGTGGGAACCCACAACCTCCAAATAACTAGCCTGGTGTCTTAACCACTAGCTAGACCATGTGTTCCTATTACATTTCCTGACAAAAACACCAACAGAAACACCAACACCATTCCTACAAATAATTATAGGCATTCGGATATACGTTATGATCTTTTCAATCAAATATATCTTAATACAGTATTTTGTTTTTAAAGTTCCATTCTTTAATTCCTGAAGGTGTACTGATGTGCTCTTCTTAATTTCTTTTCTATACGACATGTTGAACTTCAAGGACATCGGAGAATATGATGTTACATCTCTCGATATTTGTACGTAACTATTAACTTAATTGGCACCTATTTCTAATAAAAAGGGCTACTTATAAAGCATTTTGAATTTTTAGAGGATTATGGTTTATCAAACAAAATTGTGCACTCGAAACACCCTTTACATAAGTAGATGCTATTTGCTGCGAAGCAGCCAATTAATATCCTTGACAGCAATTTGACCTCTGAAATGTCATTGTTTGTCAAGAAACAAGAGCCTAAGAAGACCGAAAAGCGGAGTTTCCTTCTTTCGTTCTGCCGGGTAAAATCAATTACTTTAGGCGACGTTTGTAGAATAACCTACTCGTACCAACGTCCGTCGCTCTAGACATATCCTAATCTAGGCCTAGACTAGCTAGGATGGTATTAGTGTGGTCCCTAGTGTCATTTCGCGAGATAGGCTTGCCCAAAGCAATTTTATTGCGTTTTCTGGATATTTTGCGTATGCTTAATCCAAAAATGCAAGGGTCCATTTTTTTCGATAAAGTCTTGGCCGCCATATTGGAATTTCAAAATGGCTGCCATTTTAACAATAAAAATGACTATTACTCTACTATTAAAGCAGATATTGACAAAATTTCAAGTGCTAACCCCATGTTTTAAATGTCAACCTATTTGATTTTAATATTGCCATAGACCATAGATGGCGGCCATTTTGAATTTCAAGATGGCCGACAGTTTTTCAAAAAAATCTTTCTGGAAAACAGGTATTTCAATTATGGTTTTTACAACAATATAAATTACAGTGCATGCCTCAACCCTGTGCCTACATAGCCGATTACACGCAGGGCTTTTATGGGCGAATCCATTTTGTGCTTGTATGTTTAAAATAAATAAATATAAATAAATTTAGGAAGAAATCACAAACCTTACAGAAATGCGGTATATCAACAAATGAACTATAAAATATACACAAATACATATACATGTGATTTAAATTTGCCTGTAGGGTATACCCGATAATACACACAGGGCATGTATGGGTGATTCCATTTATCCTTGAGAGGTAAATTTAAAATATATAAAGATATGCATGATACTTAAGCTTATAGAGCACACAATTAGGCATCCAGGATGAGTTTAACCGCCACCAATATAGAATCAGTGTCTTTGTTACTGGGTATACACAAGCACTCTGTTAGGCAGTATGTTCCACCTCTGTGGCTGCACTTATACTGTGCACTGCAAAGAGAACGGCGCCGATTAAATTATACAAACAAGGAATGAGGGAGTTTAACCGGAAGTGTAGTAAACGAGTATCATTACTGCATAACAGAAGGGAGAAACCAACGGCGGCGGGACGTTTTTGAAAGTGGGGGGGGGGT
>NW_022707166.1:142596-146294 GCF_011630105.1 Anneissia japonica | reverse complement strand
GTCCAGGGGGGAAGGCCCCTGGAAGCTACGGATATTTTACGAAGTTTGGTGAATTTTATAAGTATTTTATAGGCATCAAGCTACTGTAGTATGATTTCATATTTGTTGTATTTCCAGTGGCGCATCTAGGAATTCGAAATAGAAGGGCCCAGGGAGGATAATTTCACAGATAGAAGATCTATACTACCTCAGCCCTACCATGGTTGGAACTGAGATAAGAAAATTTGTGATTATGGCACCTCTAGATGGCCGGAAATTGCACTTCCAGACATAAAATTTGATTTTGATTATCTTTATATCTCCATTTTTAATTGAACAATTTAGGAGGGTGGGGGTGGGCCGGCTGGGTCCCCTTTAATCCGCCACTGGGTACTTCAGGAGATGGAGAATCTATACCACCTCAGGCCCGCCATTGTTTGGGGCTGAGATAAGAAAATTTGTGATTATGGCACCTCTAGATGGCCGGAAATTGACTCAAAATTTGAATATAATTTTCTTATATCTCCATTAAAAAAAATTGAACAATTTAACCTCCCCCTCCCCTTGAATGCGCCACAGATTTCCGAACAAAGTCGAAATTGCTTCCACGACCTCAATAAATTATTTATTATGAGGGTTATCCTTGATATGGGTTCCCCGACGGAAACTTCACTTTTCCCCCGATGGATAAAAATTACCCTTGTATGTACCTCAGAAATGATACTCCAACTGTGGCGGTCCAGAAGTCGAAATAGAGGTGTACCAAGGAGAGTCTTGCGTAAATAAAATGTCCACCCACCTCAGCCCCACAACTGTTGGAAAATTATGATTATGGCACATCTAGATGGCCGGAAATGGCACTCTCAGATTAAAAGTTGAATACAATTTTGTCTGTTTTCTCCATTTTTTTTGATAATTTTGAAAAAAAAATGTGATGGGGTCCAGTGCTGACTGGGTTTTCCATTGAATCTGTCACTGTTCAATATAACACTTGACATAGTCTACCACTTTGTCTCACAAAATGATTAATTCCTAATGTCAAGCGAAAGATTGTTTTATTCAATTTTTTTTCTTTTTTACTCAATACAGTTTTTACAACCTATAACACCTTAACTACTGTGTACCGTACTGTAAATTCTGTACTGGTACTTAACCTTCAGACAACTTTATTTTAAAAAGTGGCCTAATAAGTATCTTGTTTTCGTTAAATTAGAGTTAAAATGTGGTTATATTATGCTAGCTTGAAGGTTTACTGTAAGCCAATCAGTTACACTTACTATACATCTTCGTGGTCAGCATAAAGAGAACTAGAACGTCGCTTCATTAAGAGTGCCTACCTCCCCCCATATGCCTAAATACAGAATTCACGAATGCAGGCGATTTTTTCTGCATGCTCGAGGGTGGGTTTCAAGGAAACTTTACAGACGCACGTATACAGACGTGACTTTTCCTACATCATTATACTTTTTTTTTTAAACTCTGTGATGTGTGGGACATTAAAAAAATATATTTTCCTGTTGTTTTCCACTAATGTGTGGGCTTTCTAGCAGAATAAAAATTGAATTTAATTTTTTTCATTTTCTCCATGAAAACACCATAAATTTACTGTGACGGACGTACAATTTTATCGTGACGGACGTAATTGTATGAATTGTGACGGACGTACACATCTAAAAATACAAAAAAAAATTACAATCTAAATTAATTTGTTTATTAATTAATATACTGGTATGCTTATATAATATAAAAGTACCAAAATATACTGGATTTTAAACTTTTTTTTAATAATGAATGTAAAATACAATGAATTCAATAATTTAGGTAATTTTGTGTCAAATAATCCTCAGTTGACCTCAATACCCTAGTAGTCAAACCATGTTTTGTATGCATTTGAGGTAAAGAGAATACTGACTAAATTTGTTCAGGATGGCCCTAGAATCATTTTGGCTTGGTAACACGTTTTTTTAAATGTGGCAAATGTCAAAGGTCAGGGTCAAAGGTCATAGTAATAGGGCCCTTATATCTTCGCAACCACATGTGGTAGAGAGTCAAGTTTGGTGCCAAGTTGTTCAAAACATTTATATTTCTATTTACCATAATAGAATATTTTGTTAAAGATTGACTGGACATGCCATTTCTGACCTTTGACTCATCTCCGGGTGATATTCACAGGTTCTCATATTTCCGTACCAACTGGTGGTAGGGAGTTAATTGTGGTGTCAAATTGTTCAGAACATTCATGTAAACAGGTTATAAAGGAGTTGGTTCTAAATTTGTAACCAGGAAAAATGATTATTTGGTTCCCAAAATGCACTTTGTTATTATTAATTAATGCAGACAGTTAAACTAGTGAAAGAATATGTGCATACTGTACTGTACTAGATCTATTAAGCCAAGTCCTAGCTTTTGGTGTTAAATTCTTCATTGTATATAAAGAATCCTGCAATGGGCAAGTTTAGATTTTAAAGGTTCTGGAATTAGAGATTATTATAAACACCTGTAATGTATAGAACAACATTTTTGCAATACAAGAAAAATCATAGTATTTGTAGTTAATCAAGATGACTGTATGGTTACTCAAGCTAAATAAGGTGTCTTATCTTACATTATAATGATATCCTGTAATTTGAATATAAAAAAAATCATATAATCGTATGTTAGCTGTAATTGTAATTACAGGACATTGTTATGATGAAGTAGATAGAGTAGCCGTGTTTGTCAAGATGATAACATTATTATGTAATTTGTGTATTGCCTGCCTGGTTTGTTTTTATTAGATATTTGCTTAAAATTGTAGTTCAAAATTGTTTTTGTTTGTAATGTAAGCCCATGGTACTGAAAATATGTGCATATTGCACACTGTTTGATAACATTAAGACAAATGTGATTCAGGGAGGAATTATGTAAGCCTAAATTGATCTCGACCAGAAACTCAAGTATGTCGCTCATACCCAGAATTGTCCATGTTGTAATATGTTTTGTGCACAACATGTAGCCTACTGTAACTAAGGACATATGACACATTGACAGTTTTCAAATTTTCACCATATTTAATAGGTTATAACGCATTTTACACAGTGTGAAGGACGTACAGAAAAAATGTACGCCTGTCACATGGTTTTGCTAATTAGTGTAATTAATGATAGGCTTCGAATTTGCTGTATACACTTGGTATACCTAGTATGCTTTATAACAGAGTTTTGGTAATTTCTTTGTACCTGGTTAGAAAAGAAAATAAACAAATGTCATTTTCTTGTGACGGACGTACATCCATATTTTCATTATTTTTAAATATTTATTTAAAAATATGGCGTTGATTACAAAAAGTCAAAAAAATTAACCAAATCACACAATACAAAAAAAAAAAAAAATCAGATTCTGATATTTTGCAAGGGAAAAAATTGGAAATTAAAATTATAATTACATTTTCTTTAGTATTTCAAAATATTAATTAATTGTATTGAATTCCAATTATTTTCCATGTGGTAAGTGAATATAACTCATTAGCTTCATAATGATGTATCACACATACACATTTGATGTATTTGAATTTTTTACCATTTGGTTTACTAATTTAGGAATTGCCCTTTTATAATAATAATAATAACAATAATAATATTAATAATTATAGGTCAATTTATAAGGCGCAAATAAACAAGGTGTAAGCACAAAATAATAATAATAATAATAATAATAATAATAATAATAATAATAATAAG
>NW_022707166.1:128330-142555 GCF_011630105.1 Anneissia japonica | reverse complement strand
TAATAATAATAATAATAATAATGACATTGCAGCGTTCGTAAAATGTTTGTCACTGGTACTGGTAACAGTCACAAAAGTGGGGGGGGGGGCCCTCCCAGCAGAAAAGTGGGTGGGCTAATGGCCCCTCGCCGCCGTTGGGAAAAACCAAGGAAATGGTGATACAGTAGTTCTTGAAGATTATTCTCATTGTTTACTTCTATTCAACGTCTTCCGTATCATTCCGTATCAACTACTGCATCACCATTTCATTGGTTTTTCCCTTCTGTTATACAATAATGATACTCGTTTACTACACTTCCAGTTAAACTTTCTCATTCCGTGATTGTATACTTTAATTGGCGCCGTTCTCTTTGCAGTGTACAGTAGTGCAGCCGCATAAGGTTGGAGTTGAATAGCTTGGTGGTTAAATGCTTGATTTTCAATCCCAGGGTCCTGGGTTCAATTCCTGTCAGTGTTGCAGGATTTTTTCCACGACCAAAAACTCCACTCCCTAAATCTCCAATCCCTATATCCTGAGGTGGAGCATACTGCCTAACAGGGTGCCTGTGTGTACCCAGATGTAACAAAGACGTTGTTTCTACATTGGTGGCGGTTAAACTCATCTTGGACGCCTAATTGTGTGCAGCATAAGCTTAAGAATCATGCATATATTTAAAAATTTTAAACCCCTCAAGGATAAATGGAATCGCCCATACATACCCTGCGTGTATTATCGGGTATACCGTGCAGGCAAGTTTAAGTCACATGTATATGTATTTGTGTATATTTTATAGTTCATTTGATGATAGACAGCCTTTCTGTAAGGTTTGTAATTTCTTCCTGAATTTATTTATTTTAAACATACCCCTTGAGCACAAAATGGATTCGCCCATAAACGCCTTGTGTGTAATTGGCTTTGTAGGCACAGAGGTGAGGCATGCACTGTAATTTATATTGTTGTAAACACCATGATAATTGAAATAACTGTTTTCCAGGGAGATTTTGTTGAAAAACGGTCGGCCATCTTGAAATTCAAAATGGCCGCTATCTATGGTCTATGACAATATTAAAATCAAATAGGCTGACATTGAAAACATAGGTTTAACACTTGAAATTATGTCAATATCTGCTTTAATAGTAGAGTTATGGTCTTTTTTTATGGTTTAAAATGGCAGCCATTTTGAAATTCCGATATCGAAAAAAATGGACCCTTGCATTTTTGGATTCAGCATACAAAAAAAATCCAGAAAATGCAATAAAATTGCTTCGGGCAAGCCTATCTCGCAAACCTGTTTTTTTTTTTTTTTTTTTTTTTTAATTTTCGACACTAGGTTTCTCACTATATAGGCTTAGCCTTGAAGGGACGAAGGTCCCAATGAAAAACAACGTCGCTCCTTGATAGCTAACATTGTCTATTTAACATCACAATAATTCATTATTAGACCTATAGTTGTTTTTTCGCCACAAATCTCAGCCGATACCTCGCACAACTCGTTAACGTCTCGTATCTATTGTCGTGACGTCATGGCTCGCTGGCTCAGACTTGTGATGTCTCGCACTTGTGATCAAATGACACGCTGGCTCGCACTTTGGCAACCCTCTTTGGCAGTCAACTCGCCCCTAGAAAACCCGCCCATGGAAACTTGCCCCATAAAAAATGTACACTTCCTAGACCATGCAGTCTTCAAAATAAAAATTATAACCCAGGTAATCACCTACATTTTCCACATACATAGAAATTTTTTAAACTTTATTAAAAAAACCTAAAAAATAATTCATCACTATAGACACTTTTTGACAAAAATGAAAAATTACGACTTTGTTACCCAATGAGAAGTGTTTTAATATAGACAATGGGTCGTGTCTCATATTATTTGTTATATTTTTTATTATTCATTATTTTCACTTGACTCGCACAAATAATTTTGTTCAAAGAACATTTATATGCAGTTGTACTTTGCAGCCACTTCACTTGCAATTTGCAATTTCTAGTAATAAATATTTAGAAATCCATTAAAAATGTCCCTCAAAATGCTAATTTGTCAGAGCTTCCAGAAGATTCGCCCCACCCTCGCGGGGATCCCTAGGCAGCCGCCCATCATAAGGTCCGCTTCGGTTGCAAAACGCACCTCCCCATCGAAAATCCTACCTACGGGCCTGCTAAATCATATTCATTAAATTCCAGATAGCGTATGCTTCAACTGAAGTGATGGTACCATCCATAAGCTCTCCGTTGGACCCATTGGATGCGCGGTGTTCTGGAGTTCGAATATTGCCAAATGCAGAGGTAAATGGGTACGGTGCCTCTACGCAGTTTTCAACACTTAAACATTTCCCAAACATAACTTTTCACATGATAATTATTATGTTTGTTAATTCAAATTTTAGATACAATTGGTTGATGATGACGGAAAGTGTGTACCTGTTGGCAGTAATGGCGAAATTTGGTGCCGCTGCTCTGGTAACTTTCAGAGATACATGGAGAATGACGAACAGACGAAAGCAGCTAAATCGCCCCACGGGTGGTTTAAAACTGGGTAATTAGCTCCGGGCCCGCAATATACACGGCCGTCGGCTGACGCTGTTCCAATAAGAAGAACGCAATGCTACTGGCGCGTGCAACGGCGACGATCGCCAGTGAGAATCCAATCTATAGTGGGGCTGGTTGCATCATTTTTTATAATTTTGTAATATCTTTTGAAAAGTAGATGCAATTTCAACTAAACTAACTGAGGGGTAACATCAGATTGACATAGGCCCCTACTACTAAAAGTAAAATCATAACAGATAAGTTAATTTTTATAGAAATATTGAGGGTTAAATATTATTTTAGCTCTGATGAGAAGCTCTATGAATACCCGGCTGATTTATTTATAGATCTTTCCTGTGCTGATTGCTTGATAGATCTTTTCGTATGGGCGGCCGTTAGGGCCAATATACTCTACTGCCTCTATTATACTGTCATCATCGGAGCTTTCGAAATTACGAGACCTTTTTTTTAATCGGGGCAATTTGAATCATTAAAAAATCAACATCTCTTTTTTAATATCAACTGAATACCTCTAGTAGCAGAATTACATAAACAACCAAATATATTTTGAAGGCCAACCTCAATACTATAACATTTGATAATTACCCAAGAAAAAAATAACATTATGGCGTGTGTTCTAAAGCAGGAATTTCAATTTTCTTAACAAAAATGGAATAATCTATATAATCATCGCCCCAATACCCTTATTTAACCTGTTCACTCTAATCTGTTGAGTTTGCTACACTGCTATGCACACTTGGCACACTATGCGACACTTGGCACAGCGAGTTTCTCGGTCAATAAAAATTTGCTTGCCGCTCGCTTCAGTTGTTCTGGGTCCTTTCTCTATTTTTCTTTAAAATGTATCGTCTCACCATTGTTCAAGTGTTGTATCTGTTAAAATATTAAAAAAAAGGATATTAATTAATAGTTTTTTCTTTCTTCTTTTTTCTTTTTTCTATACTGTTCACTGTTTATAAAAGTATAACTCTTAACTTACGATATTCATGAACATTATCTTAGTGCAATTATATACCAAACCAATGCATCAAAATTTTACTTACATGGATAAAAATAACGATTTCTTTGTTAAAATATTCAAGCTTTACTGGATCGCTTCAAACATTTGTGTGCTATTAGACGGTGGGTGTGGTTGCCAGAGCCTAAAATGTTCATATTTAAAGAAAACCCCTGTGATGCCACTTCTCCCCGATGCAACTAGCCCCGCTCTCCCCACTCTTTGCTGTCACTGACAGTCAGATTTCGTCGTGTAGTTATGCACTCAAACAAAATGGATATGGTTTCGTCTGCCGATAGTCGTTGTCGTATACGATAGTCGTACGGCGCAGTGTGTCCGGCTTCAATTTTGTTTCCTAACTAATAGAAAAGTACGTGAAAATAACTAGCAATCATCATCATTATCATCATCATCATCATCATCATCATCATAATCATCATCATCATCATCATCACCATCATCATCTTCAATATTCTTCATCATCATCATCATCATCATCATTATCATTTACAATAGTAAATCATGAATATGTAAATAAATTTCTAATATGAAATATTTCTAATATTGATATTTACTTTAGTGACCTTGGTGTTTTTAACGCGTCTGGTGTCCTGTCAATAGTCGGGAGAAAAAAGGTAGGATAATATAGGCCTATTTAAAATAGCCACACGTTGATCGTCATTGTCAATGAAGAAGTATCCCCAAACAAAATGGACATTTCCGCAAGCCCCGCCCTTGCATGCTAAGGAGCTTTCGATTTGTGCGACGCTAAGACGGAATCACGCATGCGTGACCGTCCTTCCGGACGTCCTACGTTCTTGCATACGTAGATTTGGCCAAATTGCGTTCCAAAATCTACTCGACGAGGTGACCTTAACGTTCTCGCATGCGCAGATGACTTTTAGTGACGTCATTACGTTCTAGGTTCTACCGTCGTCGTGCAATCGAAAGCTCCCTATTGTTGGTAAATGCCACAAAACGATAGCGCGTAAACGTACGTAAACGGGCACGTGACGTGTGGGTTTGGGACGAGCGTGTGTTGCTGGCGCTCTTCTGATTGATCAATAGTTACGTTTGGTCGACACTCCAGAAATGTCCATTATTTATGTCTACCTAACCAACCACTCACACTTCACACTTCATAAGTAATCCGCAACCCTGCACTAGATCCAAATAAGTGGCGTCGGAGCTTGGACGACGGGGTTCCGAAGATGTCGCCGATGGGTGGGGGCTGGTATATGCGACTGCTGAAGGCAGATTTCCACAGCTGGATACGTGGGCGGGGTCAGGGGCATGCCAGAAACTCTCATCTCAGAGTGGGTCCAGAGGGAAAAGTTCCAGAAACTCAATTTATGGATCATTTGAAGGGCGTGTTTAATCAATTTTAGAGTCTGACATTCTGTATATTTTTTGGGTTTTTTTCCCGGCGGGAGTGGTGGGGATGAAAGCTCTTCTTGATGGCGCCACAACTTCGACTACCTTACATAGTGTATCGGTAAATACAAAAGAAACATTTACTTTGCATTAGAATATCGTTCATTAGAATTTTATTTTTGTTTACACAGGATATGATATACAGGGGTGCTGTAAAGATTTTTCCCGCCGGCATCGAAAATGTTCTCTCACGACATCCATCTATTGATCAGGTTCAGGTTGGTAATCTTATCTCAATGAATTTTCTTCATCTTGTTTGCTCCTATAATCTGTTGTGGGCGCGTCTACATCTACAAATTGACGTGACATAGTTTGGTGTACCTACTTGGGTACGCTGTGTAGCGCATTCCCTTCCACTTCACTTTGGCACCTCCCTCTCCCCACCTAATCCCTCACACTTCACCTTCGCACTTCCCCTACCCCATCAGGCTCCTATTCCAATAGTGACATAAATGGATCCAGAAATAGGCCCAGTAGTACGTGTTTCGCCCTGCCCCGAGTATAGTAGTAACGCACGTGTCTGCGTACGTCTACACTGTCGTAGGACCATAGCAACAATATCCAAGGGGTGGAGGTTAGCGGAACGGTGCATTGTGTCAGCATTTGTAAATCTATAGCATTTCAGGGACGAATATCCGGCGCATTCGCCACAAGTACTTATGATGATTGCCCATGCATTCATCACTGTCTTGTAGTTTAGACTATATTGCAGCGTTCTATGGCCTTCCTGATAAATTAATCTCAAAATTGCAGCGTGCTCAAAATATGTCTGCTAGACTTATATCAGGAAATCTACGTTTTCATTATATCACTCCCATTCTAAACCGACTTCACTGGCTTCCAGTCAAACAAAGGATAGTTTTTAAGATAAATCTCATTACGTATAATACATTAAAGCTCTTCATAGTCTTTCACCTGTGTACATAAGCGACATGCTAAATCTTCGCTCGATGTCATCATTGCGATCGTCAACTAGCAGTTATGTACTTACCAGACGCTCTTCTGGGCTGAAATACTATGGTGATAGAGCCTTTAGTGTTGCTGCACCTATCCTTTGGAACCAGTTACCAACTGACATAAGAGAAGCTAAAAGTGTGAATATATTCAAGTCAAAGCTTAAGAAATTCCTGTTTTCTTGATTTGCTGACCTCTGACCCAAAACCTTCACTTATAAATTTTGGGAATAGTTTAACCAATTATTTAAGTTAGTTTATTTAAGCGTATGTAAGTGTAGATCAAGATTATAGTGTCCTGGGTACGACGTTATAAACTGCATCCGGTCGAGTCGTCGGCGACTAATTCCGGCAACCCCATCTGGTGGTCTTTAGCGGCCGCCGATTTGAGGGTGGATGGACACCCAGCAGCATGAAAAAAAACAGTTCAACAAAGGGCGGATGAACTCCTCGGAGACAACGACCAACCATGCCTTAGTTTAAGGAATAGGTTTTTTAGTTTCATAAAATAACTTCAACTTTTTTCAAAAATGTCAAACTCAAAGAGCTCAGTCACCAAGCGCAGAGGCTTTTTCGCATGATGCACTCTACAAATAAAAATCCAACTATTATTAGTA
Source organism: Anneissia japonica (assembly GCF_011630105.1). Classification (NCBI taxonomy): domain Eukaryota; kingdom Metazoa; phylum Echinodermata; class Crinoidea; order Comatulida; family Comatulidae; genus Anneissia; species Anneissia japonica. Next base: position 136,024 of record NW_022707166.1, on the reverse strand, counting down.
TTATTATTATTACTTGGGTACGCTGTGTAGCGCATTCCCTTCCACTTCACCTTCGCACTCCCCCTCTCCACCTCATCCCTCACACTTCTCCTTCACACCTTCCCCTACCCCTACCCCACCAGGCTCCCATTCTAATAGTGATATAGATGGATCCAGAAATAGCCTGGGTGCAGTAGGAAATTAGCAGGAAAAAAGTAAAGGAAAATTTATTTTTGGTTTTTCTGAATCAGTGTATCATATAGTGTCTCAGAAAAATCATCCCCATTCTTAGAGCTTGGGCAACTTTTTTTATAGCACTTTGAAATTTTGACATGAAATATCCTATTTTGGACTAATTAAGATGGGGGTAGGGGAAATAAATGTATGTTTTTAGTCACTTTATACATATTCTATGTATATCAAGTGTAACTAGAACTTGGCTAAATAGTTACTCTTCACTCTCGTTAAAAAATTTAATCGGAATGATGACGCCATCACAAAATATTCCAAGATGGCTGCCATTTTGGCGTAAAACATCTTTATAATGTAAAATTAACTTTATTGTTATCAGAGCAATTTGAAAACAACGTTATACATACAAAAATAAAATAAAACATATATATATATATATTATATGTATAATAATAAACTATCAGAATACAAACCCACTGAAAAAAGAAATCGCGAAATTTTGCTCTGAAAGACCCAACAATTCAATTTCTGGACTCGGATCGGCGTAAATTGAAAAAAACGATGGCATTATTTTAGTCACTTCTAGTTTTGTTATAAATGTTAACTAGTTACTCGTTACTGTCTTTATCAAATTTGATTGAAATGATAATAATGCCAATTTCCAAGATGGCGTTTATCTTGGCGGGGAAAATGGTTATTTTTGTATAAAATACAATCTTATCAAAGCAAGCACATATAATATATAAATATCATTATTTTAATAGTAGTATTATGCTTACCCTCTATTATTGTTGAAATCATTATTAGTATTATTATGTTATATATTACTATATTATATTCTTGTTATTTTAAAATTATATTTTTTTATTAAAATGAATTACATTGTTAGTACTGTTATATAATAATATTATTTATAATATTTTTATTACCACTATTGATCATCAATCATGACAGTATTATCATCATCCGTCATCATCATCCTCATCATATTCATCATCGTCATCATATTCATCATCGTCATCATCATTCTCATTGTTGTCTAATCATCATAATCATCCTTACTGTCATCGATCGTTGTAATCATCACCATCATCATCACATCATAATCATCCATCGTCATCGTCCTCATTTTCATCACGTCATCATCAATTATCTATCGTCGTTATCATCATTCTCATAATGTTCATCCTCCTCATCTTTCATCATTTTCTTTATCATCATCCTCATCATCATATTCATCCTCAATCAACATCATCCTCGTCATCATCAATGGTGTAGCCAGCTATTTGCACTGTTGGGACAGTCCCACACCGTTTTTCTAATGGGTCCACAAAAAAAATGGGTCCACATTTTAAACATGGGTCCAAATTATGTAATTTTATGCATAAAATGGATCCATATTTCTCGTATTTAGCTAAAAATGGGAAAAATTTAAGAAAATGTGTCCAGAAATTTAATATTTTTGCGTAAAATGGGTCCAGTCCACATTGTTTAAATTTACACGTAAAGTTGGTCAATCATCCATTATCGTCACCCTCATCACAATCCTCACCAATCATTGTTATCATCATCACCATCACCTTCATCCTACTAATCATCCTCATCCATCATCATCAACCTCATCCTCCTTATCATCTATCATTCATCATCATAGTACTCATTATTATCGTCATTATCATCCTCATCATCATCCTCATTACAATCATCATCTGTCATCATCATCCATCATCATCCTTGTCCTCATCATCATCAACCACATCACCATCCTTATTAATTATAATTATCAATCGTCATCCTCATCATGAGGATGATTATGAAGAGGAGGACGACAAGAATGAAGATGAGGATGAGAGCAGAGGGGATGTTTCTCATCAGTCGTCATTATTAACCTCATCAACATCATAATTCTCATCAATCATACTCATCACTATCATGATCACCCTCATCAACTACCATTATCATCAAGCATAATCATCATCATCCTTATTTTCATCATCATCAAACTCACCATCCTAATCCTCCTCCTTATTATCATCATTATCCTCACTATCCTTATCAGCATCATTTTCTTTCTCATCATCATCCATCATCAATCATCATCTACCACATCATCTTCCTTACTTTTCAACCGCATCATCCTGTTCCTCCTCATCATCATTCTTATCTTCATCACCATAATCATAATCATCATTACCATCATCCTCATTATTATCGTCATCCTCATCATCATCCTGATTACTATCATCATCATCATTACCATCATCATTATCCAAAACATTTTCTTCCTCATCATCATCCATCATCAATCCTCATCTACCTCATCATCTTCCTTACTTATCAACCACATCATCCTCATCCTCCTCATCATTCTTATCTTCATCACCATAATCATCATTACCATCATCCTCATTATCATCATCATCATCATTACCATCATCATTTACATCATTATCCTCTTCATCATCATCATGAGGATGATGATGATGGTGAGGAGGACGAGAATGAATATGGTGACGATGGTGAGGATAAGAGGGATGATTTTCATCATTCTTCATCATCCTCATCATCATCATTCTCATCAATCATTTTCTATCATTCTCATCCCCATCATCACAATCATTATCATCAACAACCATCAATCATAATCACCATCATCTTCTTCCTCACCATCATCATCATCATCGTCTTTCTTCTTCTCCTCATCATTAACATCCTCCTTATAATGGGGATTATACCTTGATTTACCTTGATTTACCTTGATCTTGGAGCTAAAGCAATAATGCTTATTCGCCCCTCTGTCTAAGTCTCTTACATACGGTTTAAACTTCTGGTGGTGATTTAGCCAGTGTTCTTCAAGTCTTGATTTGAACTGATTTATTGACCGTGAAGCCACAGCTTCAACTGACATATTATTCCAATCATTAATCACCCTCGTACTAAAGCTTTGTTCTCCCCACAAATTTTAAAAACCTGGATAACCGAAGCTCTCTTCCTTCTATAAGCTAGTTTTGGAAGATCTAATCTTATTAACCTATTCTCATAATCCAATTCCCTTAACTCAGAAATTAATCGAGTAGCTTTTTGTCGTAATTTTTCCAATCTATCTTCGTCTTCAAGGAATCTAGGCACCCAAACATTATTACAGTATTCTAATGTTGGACGAATTAATGTCTTATACAATAACAAAAAAACTATCTGAATCCAAATGTTTAAATGCACGATGAATAACTCCCAATTTCTTATTCGCCATGGAAATTACATGCGAAACAGGAGACCGGAAATTCATCCTGTTATCTATAACAACACCAAGATCTTTCATTTCACTAACAACTTCCAATTCAGTCCTTTGTTCTCCTTCACCAATATAATACTTAAAATTCTGATTTTTATATCCAAAATGCATAATCTTGCACTTTGTCAATTTGAAAGGTAATTGCCACATTATAGACCACTTATATAGAGCATCAATGTCTTTTTGAAATTCAATACTATCGTCTCTATTGTTTACACTCATGTAAATCTTTGTATCATCTGCAAATAATTTCATTTTAGAATATTTAATGGAATCTAGAAGATCATTAATAAAGGCCAAAAATAGTACAGGACCCAAAACACTACCTTGAGGAACTCCACTAACCACTTCTTTCCATTCAGATTTAATTCCTTCTACTACAACACACTGTTTCCTCCCAGTCAGGAATGATCCAATCTAATATAACAATCTGCCTTCGACTCCATATGCTTTTAACTTAGACAATAATCGAACATATGAAACTTTATCAAAGGCTTTTTTGAAATCTAAATATAAACAGTCAAAGTAATTTTGAGTATCCAATGATCTTTGCCAATCATTCAAAACTTCTAACAGATGAGTAGCACATGATCTGCCAGACCTGAAACCATGTTGTGCATCAGAGAAATATGAATTTTGTTCAAAGTGCATGACAATTTCCTCTCTCACAAATGTTTCCATTGTCTAACACAAATTAGATGTTAGGCTTACTGGTCTATAATTTAATAGTACAGACTTGTCTCCTTTTTTATATAACGGGACAACATCAGCATATTTCCAAGACTATTCCTTCCTTCATAAACTTATTAAAGATAATAGCCAACTCTTCCCCCAAAATATCAGAATTTTCTTTTAAAATACGGGAATGAATCTCGTCAGGACCAGGAGACTTGCAAATATCAAGACCACTCAAATACTTAATTATATCCGAAGCTGAAAAGTTAACACAATCGATAGGCGGTAGTTCAAACTTCAAATCTACGACAGGGATATCATCAAGATTCTCAACGGTAAACACCCCAGTAAAAGATTCATTAAACAATTCAGCTTTATTAAAATTAGACGATAGTGTCTTTCCTACAATATCTTTTAAGCCTGGAATAGAGGGTTTATACTTCCTTTGACTATTTACATACTGCCAAAAAGATTTCGGATTAACTTTGACTTCCGATGCTATCTTTTTCTCTAAAGAATGTTTTGCCTTGCGTACTTCATTAGTAACTTGATTTCGAGCCACAACATAACTATTCCAACATCTCTGATCCCTGTTTTTAAGATATTTATTCCAAGCCTTGTGTTTAATGTCAATCTTATTTTTCACATCTTTATTGAACCACAATTTGTTTCTGCTCACTTTCGTATTCTGAACATTACGAAGATGTATATATTTATACAATCCTTTAAAATGACCGTAAGATAAGAAAATGCCTCCGTAGCAAATAAATCCTCAATAACTCCAACCAAATCAGCATTTATCAAATATTCCCTCATTTTTTCATAATCAGCTTTATAAAAATTCCTAGTTAGTGTAGAAGTTTCAATTGTTGGATATCTACAAATTCTAAATAACAAAACAGCATGATCGCTTTTTCCCAGAGGAGGACCATATTCTAAGGCATCTACTAAACTTTCGTCTCGAGTGAAAACCCAATCCAATATACTTGGTTCATCTCTCCCTCGAAAGCGAGTGGGTTCCAAAAAATGTTGATACCAAAAAAATTCCTCAGTAATATACTAAAAAAAATCAACTGTATCCAAATCGGCATGAGATTCCATTTTAACCCAATCGATATTCTTATAATTAAAATCGCCAGTAATTAAAAGAAAATAAGCCAAGAAATCATTCGCCTGTTTCAATAACAAATTTAACAAAATATTATTTTCCCTTGTACTATTAGAGCTGCGATAAACACAGCCACCAAGTAATTTCTGATCGAGTGGTAAACTAATAACTACCACACAGACTCCTTAAAACCATTAAATACAACCTCTGTTGCTGAAATACCATTTTTAACATATAAACCAGTGCCGCTCACATTTACCTTCGGACAAAACAACTGGTAACATTCTAAACTAAAACTATCTGTACTGATTTCATATGCAACGTTTTTTGGAAAAATTTCTGTTATAAATAATAAATCAGATGATACTTTCTGTAAACGAATATTTAACTCCTCCATTTTATTAAAGAGAGAATCACAATTTGTGTACATACAAATCAAAAAAACTTTTCTCTTTTTTCTGTATACTTTTACTAGTCGCCTTGCTTTCAATAGACTTTAATTTCATATAAAATACGCTCCCCCTTTTCTTTATAACTTTTCCTCTACGAATAATCAGATCCGTCTCACCATTATCTTGTCTATGCTGAAGTTCTAACTTTAGTCTTTTAAACTCTTCACGCTCTGGTTTCAATTGGTCATGGTACACCGAAATAGTTTTTGCCTTTTTTATTGTTTTACTCTAGTTAATCTCAAAAATTTACGTTTATCAGATTCAGTGCCAAAAAAAACATTTAGAGGTCTAGGTCTATCCAAATCCTTCCTTCCAATACGGAAACATAAAATAAAATCCAGATCGCAATCTTCGGTAAGACTCTTCACTGCTCTCATATCCTCCTCTTTCTTATCCTCTACCAATTCAGAAACTGGTTCAACCAAACCAAAAACCATTGCATTACATTTTCGCCTTTCTTTCTCAGCCCATTCGTCCAAACGTATCTGAACAATATTTTCAATTCTCAAATCCAAAGGTAAAACTGTATCGTCAACAGAATCTGAATCTGATTCACTCCTTATACACCGCGTACTATCAATACCACATAATAAATCCAGTTTAGCTTTATTAGCTTTCACTTCAGCCTTTACCTCGTGTAATCCTATAGTCGACATTTTTTCTATCTCCTCTCGATTATGCTTAACTTCACATTTTATCTGTTCAACATCTGACTTCAGTTGCTCAAGGTTATTATTCATTTTCATAAAAAAAAATCTCCCTTACTAAGCCACTCATACTTACTCTTACTTATACCCTGACATTTAGAATGAAACCAAAAATTACACAAATTACAAGAAACACCCCTGTCACTATCAGACACCAACATATCACATGAACCACATTTATGTAACTGGTTTCCAGCAGCAGTATCAATTAATTATTGACTTGCAGATGTTAGCCTAGCCCTAGATTTAGTTTTGGCTCCTGTATCGTCACCTCCACTAGCCATACTGTCACACATCAATTTGTCTATACCAAAGGCCTAAAAGTTCAGTCTCTAAAAATCAATACAATCCTAAACTCACAATTCGTAAAACTCACTCAAGGCTAAACTATAAACACTAATTAATCAATCCTCTAAATTATTTATAAATATGACAAAAATAAAACCTGATTTTTATATGACTATTAGCGATTCCCACAAGAAAAATCAGAACACGTCCTTCACCACCAGAAGCGCCCTCTTATCATTCCAATGAGGATGGGAATGACAATGAGGAAGATGATGATGATAATAATAATGACATCAGTATAGTAAGAATAACAGTACTAACGCTAATATTAATGTAAATTATAAACTATAATTTTTTTTAAAAAAACGCATAAGAATAATGATATACTATATTAATAATATTATAAAGCAAGAACATAATAGTATAATAATGATAATGAAGAAAAATGTAGTGTACAAAGATTAAATTTAGATAGGTTAACATTTCCTTTAATTTTGATTGTAGTAGTCTTGGAATTTGGTGTGTTGACGTCATCATTCAAAATTTGCTTGGGAGGTGGGAATTCCCGTCAGACAGGCCTAGACTCCCATCGTCCGATGCCACCACACCACAAATAATGATTTGCAAACTCTCCCATAAGCCCAGGGATGCTTTTTTCCGGGACTCTGACCGAGGGTCTAGTCGGCCCTGTGTTTGGACCCACCCCATCAGATCCCCTCGGGCCACTACTGAACGACTATAATGGGTAAGTATATAACTATGGTCCTGTCAGTTTTCGCAGTTGTAGAAAAAAAAAACCTAAAAGTGACTAAAAACATAAACATGTTTTCCATACCCTGATCCAAAAAATTGGTATTTTAAAGAAAAATTTCACTATTTTTTCAACGTTTTTTCGTTGGGTTAACTTTGTAGTAGTTCATCAATTATATATATATATATATATATATATATATATATATATAGGAGCTTAGAAGTATCCATAGGGGGAAACTAAAACAAAA
>NW_022707166.1:119398-128114 GCF_011630105.1 Anneissia japonica | reverse complement strand
TATGTATGTATGTATAATATTGTATTGAGATTGTATTGTACTTTGATAACAATAAAATGATTTTTACATTAAAAACATAGTTTTCCCCCACCATAATTGACGCCATCTTGGAATTTTTCATTATGACGTCATCATTCCGATCAAACTTTTTAATGAGAGTGATGAGTAACTATATAGCCAAGTTGTTGTTACATTTCATATCCACAGTATATGTAAAAGTGACCAAAAACATAAATTTATTTTCCCTACCCCATCTTAAATAGTTTAAAATAGGGTATTTTAGGCCAAAATTTCAAAGTGCTGTAAAAAAAAATTGCCCAAGCCCTAGGCATGGGGATTTCTTTTTCTTTTTCACTATAGGGTATGCTGATTCAGAAAAACCAAAAATTGATTTACTTTTTTCCCGCTAAAGTTTATTTCAGTAGTTTTACAACCAGGCTAAAATAGGCCTAATAAATAGTACGTGTTTCGCCCTGCCCCGAGTATGGTAGTAACGCACGTGTCTGCGTACATCTACGCTGTCGTAGGACCGTAGCAAAATTATACAAGGGGCGGAGCTTAGCGGAACAGTGCTTTGTGTCATTAATGTTCTCGTTGATTCCTATGGTGAGTGACTTAAGGTTTGTTATCTATTGCTTAATATTTGCCAGGTAATTGGGGTACCGGATGAGCGCCTATCTGAAGAAATTTGTATTTGCTTAAGGTATGTAAGACTATTATACTCATTATATAATTTTAATCAGTGGAATCACTGTGCATTAGATACTACTAAAAAAAATCCTTTCCGAGCCACTGGGGCTCATAGGGCTGGAGCTTATTCCCAGTTTCTGTAGTGTGAAGCGGATGAGAGTTGTATTCCCCCTGGACGGGACACTAGTCCGTTGCAGGTTAGTCCCAGCAGTTTGCTGGTACCCATTGATACAGCTGGGTGGACTGTAGCAATGTAGCTAAAGTGCTTTGCCCAGGGACACAAGCAAATCTGCACAGCGGAGACTCGAAACCCCGACGTTACGATTGAAAGCCCAAACCTGAACCGCTGCGCCAAACTACAGTACCTCATTATTATAACTATATAAAAGTTATTTGTTATAATCGTAGCTGCATTATAGTTACAAGTATTTATTTTATTTATGAAAATAGGACAAAGAAGAACGCCATCATTGGCAAAGACGAGATTGTCTCTTACCTAACTGGAAAGGTGCGTAAACTAAATACGACGTTATTTTGTGTGATCTTACTCATAATTGTCTTATGTTAGATCCGGTACAAATAGTTTTAAACGTTTGTTTCAAAACGTCATTAAGAACAAAAATGCTCGCATATTACATTATATTAGTTTTATCGTTTGTAGGATTTATATTTTTCTTTATATATAATTATTTATTTATTTATTATTTTTATTATTATTATTATTATTTTGCTTATGGAAAATTAATTTCTTTTATTAGGTGAGACTCGAAGAAAGTATACCTGGCTATGTGTTGATTTTTGACAGTTTCCCGAAATGGACTACTGGAAAGGTAGGACTTTTTAAGATTTCTCTAATCTTTAAGATTACATTTATTTATATTAATTTATTTTCAATCTGCTGACAAAGAAACAACAAAATGGGTTTAACGGGGGTGAAAGAAAAGCAAATTAAACAAAAATCTGTCATCAAGTGTGCTTAACGAATCCCCTACCAACAAATAAAATACAATACATTGAATACCGTTGAAATGTAGCAATAAAACAAAATTAAAAACTGAAAAAAATTAACTTACTGCCTGCACTGATAGTCACGGTAAAAACATTAAACCTATCTCTGAGCATTAAACTGTTTACATTTAAAAAATACATATAGAAATAGTAGTAGTAGTAATAATAATAATAATAATAATAATAATAATTATTATTATTATTATTATTATTATTATTATTATTATTATTATTATTATTATTATTATTACTACTACTACTATTACTATTATTATTATTATTATTATTATTATTATTTCTATTATTATTATTACAATCCTGTACATACGTCAAACATTTTAAAAATTGACTTAATTGAAAATGTAAAAATATATTAGGCCTATTTTGAGTATATATATATTTTTTTTTTTGCAAAGAAACATACATAATTATGGGATGGTGTAACCTCTTTGAATATAATAATGTGCAATATTGTGATTTAAATGCTGACTCGGTTTTGAAGTCAGAGCCGCAAAATGATTGTTCTAAATATCTATTGAGACTTTAAAGCCCGGATTCGGGAAAGGGTGATAGGCCTACACCCCTTTTTTCACCAGTTTTTAAATATTCAAAAATTTGTATCGCATATACCGTTCTCAAGTTTTTCGTTAAGCACTCTTTTTGTGTCTTTTCCTCCAGAGCTGGGCTTTAAGAAATGGTTCAGATGCTAGTGGAACCATATGAATTTAGACAACTTGGGGTGGAATAAGCATGCTAATAAATGCTTATTGATTTTTCAGATTGACCGTATGAGTCTCACAAAACAGGCCATAGACCGAATTCAAAGTAAGGTACAATTAACGGAGTAACAATATTGTCAACACCGACTCCGACATTGATGTCAACACAACGTTGAAAAAAACCCTTGCAACGTTATTTCTAAGATATAAAAATTATAAAATTACATGTATAAAGCTTAGATATTACATTATAAATACTGTAACGAAATTTGGGATTTTCCCCGGGTCCACAATAATGGTACATGATTCCTGACGATGACATAATTAATGTCGAAATTGAATCCCGGCACGATGGCGTATATTTAGATAATTGGAGTATGTGTTATACTGTACTCTCTTGTGCATGATATATAGAACTTCGAATAGATTTTTTTAAGTTAGATTATGAAGTGTTTTTCTAGCGTAAATTTGTATACATTTTCAATAATTTTAAATGATTATTTTCGTTAATAATAAATAATATAGTTTTCCAATTCTCGTCCCACTAATTTAACAAGACCAATTTGGTGTCCTGTGGGTTTATATGGTCACATTTTATGTAATTTCCATTTTTTGTATAAATGAACAAAATTTGTATTTTATTTGCATTAGAATTAAGTTTTTTAAGTGTTTGACGATTTTAAATTATAACAATTAGTGTCAATGGGATTCCCCCTTTTTATGAATATTTGAGAAAGTCTGTGGCTTTAAGGAACGCATGGCTGACACATATTCGTTAGTTCAAAATAATCTGAGTTTTTGCTGTATTTTGTGTTTGTGATATATATGAAGACAACTTCTCTTTGCATAATTTTCTTTAGTCATGGCATTTTCTTTTCTTTTTTTTTTTTTTTTTTTTTTTTTGTTTTTCTATTGTTTTTTCTCCTTCAATCTATTTTTTGTTGTATGTTTAACATGGACTTTTGTCCATTTTGTCTGAAATAAAGATCGAATTGAATAAGTTAAACGTCTCATTATATATACTTCTCTCATGCTGCGTTACGGTTACGGCCTACAAATCTTTTCCGCAAACTTTTAAATCCTGTGCTATAGGCCTAATATGCTGCGTATTGCTATCACCTTGGCTGTGGTCATTGCATTGGCATCAGGACCAAGAGGAACTGAAGCTGACCAGCAGTGCCCTCTTTACTGGACACAATTCCAGAATCACTGCTACAGGTTATATCAACTACAATCTTTTAAATCATTTTGACTCACTATAAGCTATCGTTAATTTCTAAGCTACCTTAAAGCCTGGCTAAGGAAAAAGTGTTTTATAAGTTGTAACCTGATTTTGTAAGATACTGAATCCGAAGAGTTTTCATGAAACATCCCTTCCAGTGTCTTATCTATCACATTTTATGTGAAAAATAAAGGTGACACACCCATATTCAGGTGCAATAAAGCATCGCCATGCCCATATATTTAGGCACATCACATTTATTTGTCGTATAAAATCTGATAGTGGGGACAGAAAATTCAGTTACGTACAACCAAAGATACTAGAAATACAAGATAGAGCCCTCGCACAGCAAAAATGAGGCGGAAATTGGTTCAGACGTACGCGGCGCCCTTCTCTTTTTATCCTTTATACAAGTTTTCTATACTTGGTCCATAGAGATAATAATAAGAATACTAGAGCGCTAACCGCAATGTTTCTTCCAATGTACCATCCAAGATGGCTGCCATAGATTTTGCCAATCAAATTTCGCTCAGCGCCATCGTTTGCAATTGCGTCCTCAATTTACGCAGAAAGTTCAGTACAGCTAGTTACCCGTATGTTTGAAACTCGAGCGTTGCGGTGTTTGGGTGTAATGTACACAATTTTAATTTTCATTCCTTGGTGCTTTGTTTTTGAATAAGATGTTCCACTTGGCCTCGTTTTGGCTAAAATAGTTTAATAATTTGTTATTACCATTACTCATTATCATTACTGAAATAATAGTCAGTCAGAGGGCTTATTAATATTTAATAATATGTATACTAAGCCTGAAGGTGGCGCTTTAGTACGACAGCCATCTTGGATGGTACACACATAACTCTGCATTGCTGCGCCATCTTGTCAGCACTCTAGTTGTTTAATAGCTCTTGGTCCAAACGTATAGGGCGCGCCCTTCTGTTGCTAAGTATATCAAGACGTACACGACGCCCTTCTTTTTCCATTAATGGAGGAAAACGTTATCACTAATCAGAGCCCATTCATACGATTCTACGCTTTGGTGTCTGTCATTTTATTGTTTTAATTTATTTAATGCCTACTTATTGTATCTTAAGGATAATGGCAACGATTTCTACCTCTGCAAAAGGAGGTTATGTATTCACAGTTGTGTAACGATGACATAAGTTTTTTTTTAAAATCCAGCCGTACGCGGCGCCCCATTGTTTGCATTTCCACATTGCATTTCGGGGGAACAGTATTTTTCTGTGGAGAACTCTATCTTGTGTTTATAGTATCTTTGGTACAACATATTAAAATCCTCCACCTGTCCATGGAAGTGAGCACAACATCACGAGATCAATTGTATGTATGCAAAATGTATACAAAAGCAACAATGATTACAAAGATCTCTATTTTGAAACTGCACAGCCAGAATTTTAATAGAAATTGCATAATAAATATATAGGCTCTTTAAAGTAGGTCTGTATAGCAAAAATATACTGTATAATTGATTGTAAATCATCAACGAGAAAGTATAAGACCAAATCTAATATTTTCTCTTAATCTTCGTGGTACCTCAACATGTGGTTTGACAAACTTTACTGTAGCATAAATACCAGTATCCACAACCATTCTTATAAAGAGGTATTAGGTATTGTTACAAAATTATAATAACAAAATAATAATAAATCATTAGCATCCAACTTATAACCTATTTTTGTAATCCTGTTTATTAATAAATATCTATTTAAAAAGCAATATTAATTTTTCAGTTGTTTTTTGTTATTAAAAATGTTTCTGTGTATTGCCTACATGTGCACAGCAATATCCACTTTATTATGTGCCTTCGTTTATGGAAAGATGAAAATATGTACAGTTAATACTTGTTTGGGTGTTCAGGAGTAACAAAATTAACAAAATTTTTAACAAAATTTAAAACACTTCATAGTTTTGTCAACAATAATATTGTTGGAATGATGTTTTACCCTACCTGATGTGTTATAGTACTGAATACACAGAACCATACGTTTCAAAATACTAGCGAAAAAAAAATCGGAAGTGATTCAGTTGAGAATCGGACAAACTACCTAGATAACTAGCCTGGTGTCATAACGACTAGACTACTTGGTGACTAGTGTTGAATCCGATCCCCCAGTAGCGGTTAATGCAATACATTAACAATGTATATAACAATGCTAGTTACCGGTATCAATACATTGGTAGGTGTACAAATGCAATTCAAATTGCAGAACAAATGGTGCCATCTTGGGCAAATATGCAAAATAGGCCTACATACAATTGGAACTATGCATCATAGGGTAGGGACGTCACTACGCTATAGATGAAATGACCCGCATACCCCACCCTAATCAAACCAAACTACGTGTTGCAAAGAAGGGACGCTATAACGCCTCAATGACCCATCTGTCCCTAAAAACTATTATTGGTAGAGACGTTACATCACTAAGATCCTAATAACCTGCATACCCCATTCCTACATTGACCGTTCTTTATGTGCCGTCCTCATTTGACGAGTGGATCATAAATGGTGAGTCATTGTGCAAATGTCACTTAGTGAAGTAATATTTTTATGGCTAGGATTATGATTTATGTATTTATATAAGTTACCGTATATATTTATTCACCAACAACGCATAATTTCCTATCTCAGCGTTATTAATTCTGTTTTTCGAAATCAGTAGATGTATATGATTTAAATAGCCTTTAAGATTTATCCACACTATTAAACTTCATGTGAAAAATAGGCCTACCTGTAACTTTCCCATATTTCGTTATTATGACATCATTATCTCCATATATGGATGAGATAAGACATCATCATGTCCAATTATGTATGTGATATGAAATCACCATTTCCATGGGCAATTCAGGCAAATTTGTCACTTAAAATTTGTTAGTGTGGAGCCTTTTATTTTTTTAAATTTATTTACAGTATTATTTTTGAAGGATCTACAGTACAGGTAAACCGAAGTACGCGGATCACGCACACACACACACCCACCTACCTACACCACAAGCACACACCCACAAATAATAATAATAATGTAGTTTAAAATAAGATGCTCAAGGGGCTTGATATGTGGGATAGTACTCGATCAATTTTAAGTTTAAGATACTAAGTTTAGGGCTCCACGATTTGATTTTGGAAAGGGATGAAACGTAAAAAAATAGTACAATATAAATTGAAAATAAGCTACATATAAATGACTTAAATTTTTCTATAATAATTTCGTTTTCGTTAAATAATAGGCCAACAAAATGCAGTGTGTTGTTAGCCCCCACCAATTTAATGACAAGGATGTAATGTTATATTGAACTAACTAATGAAAGGAAAAGGCTGACGATTTAATATTCAGTATTGTAGGCATCACTGCAGAAAGATCATTCCTATAGACCTATAGATATTTTGACTTTATAATTGCAATTCCATTCTGCGAAGCCTAATATAGGCCAAATAATTAATTTATTTCCTGAAGTAATATTATCAATTTTAATGATTTTCGTCCTTTTTTTCTTATTTTAACACTTGGATGATCAACGTGATTGGCTGAAAGAAAGAAGAACACTGCGCATGCTCAACGATCGTTTATCTTGTTTACTTGTTTTGTTATAATTATTAACTATACCTCACTATTTAATTCATTATTAATTATTATTATTATAATTATTAAATTAATGGTATTAATCTATTGTATTAGTCAATTACATACGTAATGCATAATAAATTATAATCTGCATAATCAACATTCCAATAAATACAAATATCAATAGTTTATAACATACGGTATCTGATGCTGAATACATAGTGCAGTACAGTAATTGATATACAATATGGGGTTTTTACCAAATAAAGGTAATTACACGCAATTACTTCGTTTACCAATTTTGTTTCAATGTAATATGCATTTATTATTTATTTATTATTTATTATCCCAATTAATAATAAAATTATTTAAACAATCATCTAGTTACCAAATTCGATATTTGCATTTCATTGCGCTTTAGAAATGGTATTTCCATTACCATTTTGTATAACATATGCAAATAAAATGGAACTTTACATAATACCACATCCACATTTCATAATTTTAAATACAATAGAACCACTATTAAGTGGACACCTTTGGGACCAACACAGATGACCCCTTAATAGGGTGTCCCCTAAATAAGGATAGGCCAGCCGGAATGAGTAAAGATATACTTGCCAGTCGTCTTCAGCTGAACTATAACTAGGACTTTTAGACGTAGTTAGAACTACGTTGTTTATGAATATAAATTGAAGTTTAAGTTGCAACTAGGATAAAGTTCTAGTTCGAAGTTAGACTGTAGTTTGTTTTAAGAATACGGTCGTAAACCTCATAGCACAATAATTATTAACATAACAAAGCTAACAAGCCATAATTTACAGAAGGAAAAACATGTGATTATCCGCATCTTTTAGATTTTCTAACTAAAGTGAATGGACCTTTCCGCTAAGCCCCGCCATCTTGGATATTGTTGCTAAGGTCACACAAAACGACAATATTAAAACATACGCAAACACGTGCTTTTGCGGGACAACACAGTGTTTGTGGGATACGCGCGTATTCCTAGCCCTGTTCTGATTGGTCAGCGGTTAAATTTTTGATTGACAGTCTGGAAAGGTCAATTAGCGTTTCGAAGATCTAACTTTTAAGGATTGACGGACCGACCGCCGATCACCTGAGAAATAACCGTGAAGTACTTCAATCCAGTTCATTGTTAAACTATGAATACATATAGATCAAACATAATCTTAACTAATCCAACGATTACAAATAAAATAGTTTAAACCACTGTGTCAAGAATAATATAATCCGAGAACTACTTATGCTTCATCAAAGTAAATTATTTTTGCCATTAGCTCAACCGCACACAGAGTAGAGCTATCGATATGGATGGAGTCTGGCGGGACTCCAACCTGCGACCTGTAGCTGTCAATGCGAGCGTCATAACCATTAGACCACGGAGGCTTCATGGTTGAACAGATTCAAATACCACCAGATACACTCCATTACACAATAATTACGGCTAGAAACAAATATATATATATATATATATA
>NW_022707166.1:102096-118718 GCF_011630105.1 Anneissia japonica | reverse complement strand
ATATATATGTGTGTGTGTGTGTGTGTGTGTGTGTGTGGGTGTGTGTGTGGGTGTAACGTTTGTCTGTTTTGCTGTTTTTTGTGTGTTCGAAACCTCAAAAAAGGCTGCAGAGACATAATTGAAACAGGGTGTGTTAGGTATAACTCAATGAAGAAATGATGAAACGGAGCAGGGTGTGAATATTAGGACCATTTAAAGGGATTTGTCCTAGACAAGATATCTCAAAAACTAATCAAACTATATGAATGGCACTTTCGTGAACTTTCGTGAAGGAAGAAATTATCAAGTGTTGGTAACGATTAAAAATTAGGTGGTGAACTTGAGAGTGAACTTTTGAATTTAAAATAAAATAATATTAAATAAATATTTGTTTTAATATATCAAATATAATCAAACTATATAAATAATTATAGATATAATTATAATTGGTTAGTAAAAATTGAATAGTTAGTTGAAATGTTTAATTGTTTATTAAAAAAATTATTTAAATTATTCAAAAATGAATTAAGCTATAATTTTATTTAATAACTAATCAGTAAAATTATTTATTAAATTAATCGCTTTATTTTAAGAATTATTTGTATTATATTATTTTTAAATAATTCATTAATTAGTTATGTAATCGTTAATGAAAAAATATTGAATCAATTATATTCTAAGAATTATTTATAAATTAGGTAAGATATTTATAATACTAGATTATTAAATAAATTATCAAATGTTTGTTAAATTACTTATTTAAATACATTAATTGAATTAGTTTATTTTGTTATTAATGAGGTTTATGCGGACATAACAAATTATCAATTCTATCGTATGTTCTTCAGTAATGGCTTTTAAAAGAATAGAAATTTCTGTTTTTACAAATACACATACAATTTTGGAAAGACTTTATTTTCGTAAACCACGAATTTATGGGCACAATCATATACTGTCTAAAACCTGCTGAAACTCAAGATACAAAAACTGCCGAGGAATGTTAACTACATAGGCAATTTTTGCCATGATCCTTTCGTATCAATTTCGAGGCATGTATTATTAGTGAGTATCACACAGTTTGTATATCAACATAATAACAACCAAAATAATAAATTTAGCTTTTTATTGTAGTCGATAACACGAAAAACAACCAGGCAATTTAAAATGTGATGTGATGGTGATTGCCGAATCGGCTTTGTTTACTATCATCATCGAAGATGTACAATGTACAATACATCAAATTTCAGCTTCGTAAGTTACATTGTAATGTAAAATTTTGCAAAATAAGCTTTAATATACAGACTGTAAGCTAATTTTACGATGGCCCACAAGGGACACACTGCAAACAAAAAGAAATGCTGCAAACAAAAAAGAAATGCTGCAAACAAAAAAGAAATGCTGCAAACAAAAAAGAAATGCTGCAAACAAATAAGAAATGCTGCAAACCAAAAAGAAATGCTGCAAACAAAGAAAACGCACTGCAAACAAAAAGGAAAACGCGCTGCAAACAAAAAAGAAAACGTGTTGCAAACAAGAAAGCTAAGAAACGCGCTGCAAACAAAAACAGAAACGCTGCAAACAAAAAAGAAAACGCGCTGCAAACAAAACAGAAACGCTGCAAACAAAAAAGGAAACACTGCAAACCATAGAGCTATTAAACATTATTCTTATTATACCTCTATGCTGCAAACAAGTAATGAAAGCGTGAGGGCGCATTTCATATTCATGACAAGAGAGGGAATAGGTTTTCAAAAATGGCGACTTTATAGTAGGAGAGAGCAAACTAGTCCTAAATTAAAATTGAGATCAAGAAGTAAAATGTGATTTTGTGGTATAGAGCTGTCTACAACAAGTGTTTGTGAAAAATGTGCTTTTGATATGGATGTCAACAAGGCAATAACAAATTATTTTCATCGAGGATGTCCTTATCAAGTTATTGTCAGCATCTTAGATAAGCAAATGGGCATTACATTTGAACCCTTAAAAGAAGACTTCAAAACCTTGGTTTAAGACGTAAAGGTAATGTTCAAGGAACAGACGAAGAGCGACTCAAAGCTGTAGTTCAGGAAGAAATGAAAGGACCCGGAATGTTAGCTGGTTACAGAACCATTTGGCATGCACTGCGATTACGCCATGGTATTCATGTACCACGCAGTCTAAAAACCGAAAGGTCCACTGATTAATCTCAGATAAGAAAGTATAATACATACTCCAAGTATTGAAATACACGCCATCGTGTTGGGATTCAATATTTCGACATTAATTATGTCATCATCAGGAATTATTGACTACACTTCACGCATTTTAAGACAAAGCACTGTTTATTCAAAATATCTACAGAACTAGTAGAAACTGTAACAATCAAATCCTTTTTAACTGTTAGGCCTAATCCACATTACATATCAATCAAATACTGTATAATCATACCTCCATGGTATAATAGTATGGTTGAATTTAGATTGTCCTATAGGCAATCTTAGATGAATGAAATCTTTGACAAGAAATTGAATTAAGAACTGGCACATAGAAAGAATATAGGCCTTGCACAATACTGTATATGGTAGTCCTATAACATTATATGCATGTAAAACTGTAACAATGCTGTGTTAAAATTCTAAAATATGTTTTTCAAAAACACTTTTAAACATCCAACAGCAAACATTATATATTTTTTTCTCTAAGTACAAAATTAAGAGCTGATTTAAAACTCTAGTGGGACATGTTTTTGTGACAGTAATTAATGATTTTTAATACACATTAACTGTATTATTATACTTGAGAGAATTGGCACATGGAAAGCATTTAGGCCTATATGGTAGTCCTATAACATTATATGCATGTAAAACTGGAACATTGCTGTGTTAAATTTCTAAATCAAGTTTTTCTTCAAAAATATTTTTAAACATCCAACAGCAAACATTGTAACATTTTTTCCCCATGTACAAAACTAAGAACTGATTTAAAACATTAGTGGGGCATGTTTTTCCAGTGTTTGTGGCAGTATTAATGATTTTTAATTCACATTATTATTATCCTTAAGATAATTGGCACATACTGTAGAAAGCATTTTGGCCTTGCATGGTAGTCCTATAACATTATATGCATGTAAAACTGTAACAATGCTGTGTTAAAATTCTAAATTAGTTTTTCTTCAAAAACATTTTTAAATATCCAACATTATAATTTTTTTTTCTCTAAGTACAAAACTAAGAACTGATTTAAAACACTAGTGGGATATGTTTTTCCAATGGTTGGCGACGTTTATATTTACTCTAAGAGTGCGGTACTTTTACTTTCCAATAAGTTAGTTTTGAAATGTCCAATTTCAATGAATGACCCCTCATTTTAAAGATCACACACTCAGGTATCTGATAATAACATTAAAGATGTGTATAAGAGACAGGATCTGGTTGGAGAAACTATTGCATATTTGTTGTTTTTGTATTCAAAGAAACTGCCCAAGTTGGCTATAAGTCAGAGCAAAAAAAAATTCTATAACAAAAGCTTTCATGGCTTAAAGGTCTTTGCAAAGCTTTGGCTGTCTCTAATATTTTGGCCAATTTAACAAAATTTGAAAAATCTTCCAAAGAAAGTCAGTATCTTTGCTAATCTTTATTCTAACCCTATCATTTGCACTAACATAATATTTTAGGTGACTACGTACCTAAAGTGTTGTCGTCTAGGGACTTCACAAATCTCTTCAAATGATCAAAACATTCATTTTGTCTTTCACTAGTAGGTGCTGCAGACAATATCTTGGAAACTTTCTTAGGCGACGGCTTTTTCTCCAGATAGAGTTGTACTAGGCTATCCACAATTTCAAATTCTTTGTACATTTTCAGCTTCGAAAGAACAGGTGACCATGCATTTGAAATGTATCTTGGGCGCTGAATCAGTTCTTGATGGGCCATCTCTTCTATGATTTTTGTGATGCTTTTTTTGGTAACTACTCTGTAACATTTGTAACTTGAAAGCACTTCAAAAATATCATCATCAGTACTTGGGTAACATTCTCCAGAAACACAATTCTTGAGAGTTTCATACTCATCTCTTGAAATGTAGTCATGGAATGAATCTATTAACATTTCTTTAGAAATCATTTCTTTCCAAATAGACAGGAAGCAATAAAGGCCTTTGAAAGTTGCAAAGGAAAGAACTTTTCTGCTAAAAAACCAAACACTAGAACATTTACAACACTCTGCTACTCTTTTTTCTGATAATCATGTCTAATAGAGGGAACCTTTTCCGCAGCACCAACAGCAAGTGAAGTGAAAAACTCGCGCCAGAAAATGCTTAGTGCTTCCCTGGTTACGCCAGATCCTCTTCCCTCCTCAGCTTCTCCACGATCATTAAGAAACATTATATTCATGGTACAGTTCAAAATACCATCTCCATCATGTCTTTCATAACAGTGCTTCTGTGGAGTGCCATTTCTTTTACAGAGAGCTGCACGGGGCTAGGCACAATGGCATCATCTGAGGAATGACAAAAAATAATAGTTAAGAAAAAATATTAAAACAAGTAGGCCTATGTTTTATAAAATTATTACTAAAGAGTGCAATTCCATTTTTACTAAAAAAAATCAATTGAGGGTTTTCAAAAGGGCTCAAATTTATAGAAAACTGCTTTAAGAATATTCTGAATCATACTTTTACACTTAAAATGAGCAAGTGTTTAGGGAGAGCCATTACCAAACTAACACTGGAGGTAAGCTAGTGAGTGATGGTGAATGTCCTTTATGTAGCTTTAAGTTGAGTGAGACTACAGAATCTTTATTTTGATGAAGCCATACTTATTTATACTCTCTAAAGTATGCACTGAATGTGGATTTATGTATAAAGATTAATTTGCATGTATTACTTAGATATAAAATACTAATAAAATTTGTGACCAATATAATATGATTCAAAAGATTTGGCAAATGAATGGGCATGAATAATTTTTTTAAACTAATACCTTCAGATTGGCTTAGGACAGGTTGGCTTATGGCAGGCCATCTGTTGCAGATTGGCTAGTAATAGTATCAGACTGAGTTGTAGCAGACTGACTTGTAGCAGGCTGGTTTCTTGAAGGATGGCTTGTAGCAGGCTGACTTGTAGCAGGCTGATTTCTAGAAAGATGGCTCGTAGCAGGCTGACTTGAAGCAGACAGGTTTTCGACAGAATTGTTTGTAGCAGACTGGCTGATAGCAGAACAGTTTCTGGCAAGGTGGTTTCTAGCAGGCCGGTTTGTAGCAGATAGACTTGTATCAAGCTAGACAACAACAATGACAGATAGCATAAACTGTAAAACAATTTTTTTGGAGAAGTGACCTTCATACACATTTAAATACATCTATACTATAAGCTTCTTTCCCAATGCACTACCCCAAGGGTACATCATGATTTTTTCCTTGGGTTAAAGACAGGAAAGGTCTGTTATTTTATACGAGGCCAGTCATGGCAAAATGGTTAAATTGTCGAACAGGCCAGTATTGAGTAAATGAGTTTTAAAATATTTGAGATCAAAACAATTCCTAAAAATCAACTTACTATAGTATAAATCAACAGTTTAATATCTTAATAAACATGTCCCAAGGTATTGGAAACATTAAACAATGTATGCACAAATAACTTTGGAAGGGAATTACTCAAATTATATTTACTCTAAGAGTGCGGTACTTTTACTTTCCAATAAGTTAGGTTTGAAATGTCCAATTTCAATGAATGACCCCTAATTTTAAAGATCACACACTCAGGTATCTATCTGATAACATTAACTTGAATTTCAATGTTTGCTACAATAGCCATTTTGCCATGACCTGCCTCATATGTGAGGGGTCTACTTCAATTTGTTTCTTGCCTAAGTAAATACAGTAGCATATTATATTTTGAATTTCTGACTCACAATCTGTTAGTTGAGTCCGAGTTCTTTTTTAGAATCTTAGGAAAGTAGAGGTTTATTGCATTGTGAATTTGGGAAAAGTTTAAATTGAACAAAAGGTTTGTTTTACACGCAAATGATGATGAAGCTCCATAATCTGAATCATAATATGGCCGTTTTCGTGTATTTGTTATTGCCTTATTGACATCCATATCAAAAGCACATTTTTCACACTTGTTGTGATAGGCATAGGCCTAGACAGCTCTATACCACAAAATCTACAATAATGCATCACTTTTACTTCTTGAATGAATTTAGGACTACGGGCTAGTTTGCTCTCTCCTACTATAGCCTAGGCCTAGCCTAGAAAGTTGCCATTTTTCAAAACCAATTCCGTCTCTCTCTTGAGTTGACGTGCGCGAGCGCCCAAACTCTACTTGTTCGTTGGTGGCGCACCACTTTTCTATGAAAGGCCGCCGTTAATCTATCCTGGATGGCTTGTGCGAGTACAACTGTTACTAGGTGATATATAAATCAGACCCGACTGTCGGTTTCATAGACGATTAGAGAAAATAATGTTGAAATTATTGCCGCAATTCAATGATTTACTATTGTATTTGGTTCGTTAAGATTATAAAGAAATTTTAGCACTTTTGGTTAATTTTGAATAATAGTATATTATAAGTAATCATATTTTCAATAAAAATGTTTGATGTATTTAAGAAATCATTGCATGTGATTGATATTTAATTTACTATCTCGGCCAGGTTTTGGCACACCATACGCCCACAAATTGCTTGAAGAGAGAGTCATTATTTGTTTGCAGCGTTTCTGTTTAGTTTGCAGCGCGTTCTCTTTTTTGTTTGCAGCGTTTCTGTTTTGGTTTGCAGCGTTTCTGTTTTTGTTTGCAGCGCGTTTCTTTCTTTTGCAGCGCGTTTTCTTTTCTGTTTGCATCATTTCTTTTTTGTTTGCAGCATTTCTTATTTGTTTGCAGCATTTCTTTGTCATGTCATGTAACATTCATCAGGTGAACTCACTAGATAATCTTGATAATTTTTTTTTCTTTTTTGGGGGTTGGGAGGGGGCATGGCATAAGGGGGTGTCTGGTAGATACACCACACTCAAAAATGTTGGCAGTGGCCATTCGTGATACCTGGTGCTATGCCAATTTTTTGCAATGCGTTTGATTTACCCATCTCTCACAAGCTGATCTATGTTTTTTTTTTTTTGGTGGGGTGGGGGGAGCGCAGGGTATAAGGGGGTGTCTGGCGGGTACACCCCACCACTAAAAATGTCTGGTAGTGGCCACTCATGATACCTGGTACTATGCCGAACATTTTCCAGTAGGTTTTATCGGGTTAACTCACAAACTAATCTAGGTCAATTTTCGGGGGCGGGCTATAAGGGGGTGTATGGCAGGTACACCCCACCATTAAAAATGTCTTGCAGTGGCCATTTCTGATACCTGGTACTATGCCGAACATTTTCTAGTAGGTTTTATCGGGTTAACTCACAAGCTGATCTAGGTCAATTTTGTTGGGCGGAGTATTTGGGGGTGTCTGGCAGGTATACCCCACCATTAAAAATGTCTGGCAGTGACCATTCCTGATACCTGGTACTATGCCCAACATTTTCCAGTAGGTTTCATCGGGTTAACTCACAAGCTGATCTAGCTTAATTTTGGGGTACCGGTTTTTTGCGTCTGGCACCCACTCCCCACCATTGGAAATGTCTGGCATTGTCCATTCGTGATATCTTGAACTATGCCGAATATATTCTGATAGGTTTCATTGGGTTAATTCACAAGTTGATCTAGCTCAATTTTTGGGGCCATTTTTATGCCCCTCCTGACCACACCCACCACAATGGGACCGGCAGATGCCCATTCTCCTACATAGACAGGCTCATAGAACATTAATATATACACAAAAATTGGTTAACTTTCCAGCTATGCTGACACCCCTGGGCTCCTGCTCTATAAAGTATTAGTTTATAATGAAGCCAGACTGCTACACTAGTCCGTTATGTATGGTAAACTAGGCCCAGGCCTAGTTCTAGCGAGGGCCTGAGTCGACGACGTACGAGTAAAATTGTCGCTTCACCGGCGGGCCAATGATAAATCAACATACCAGGCCTAGCTATAAAACGGAAACTGACGGGAAGACTCGAAATGAAACGTCAAAACTAAGTTTTCATCTAGCGTAACAATAACAATAATTAATAATACTATCTAATAGTAACACATGGAAATCAGTAGCTCACTAGGACTAAAATTATCAAATTTAGTGAAATCAAACACGGTCTACCTACAGAGGACATTTGTTTGTCATCACACATAAAAAAAAAAGGGGGAGGCAAGTACCTAACCAGCGTGACCACTCACAATTTTTGATTTACCCAATGACTGAGTCGAAATTACCCAAGATTCAGCAAAAATTGTCCAAAATTACCCAAGCTTCCAGAAAATGCATTTAAATTTGAAAAAAACGTGTTTTTCGCATGTACAGTTTCCCTTTTAGTTCAATTTATAAACCATTTTTTATTGTACAGTAATTGTTTGTGTTAATTATTAAAATTAATATTCATGAGGTGATAATACGAATAGAAAAATACGCCCTCAGTCGGCCAGTGTTATCAGTAGATCAGTGATCAAGTGGATTATGTAATGCATTAATTAGGTAAGATCAATGGCAACGCAAATCACAAATTCAACAATTCTGAACCCATGTTTATAGCAATTAACAGTCAATTAACAATGTTATATGCACTTCGTTGAGTTTCGCTTACTTGAATGGACTGAAATATACTTTATTTAATTTTCTTAGTAAAAATAAAATACCCAAGGATTTGAACGGAATACCCAAGAACCCAAGACCAAGTCAAAATACCCAAGATCTTGGGTAAATACCCAAGCAGTGGTCACACTGTAACTAACGTATAAAGCTAAAAGGATTCGCTGAGCGTCCATAATATTGCGGCTAGTAATCAGCGCAGTGTTGGAACCTACTAGGTACCCACTTGTACCCCTGGGAGGAGAGAGGCAACCGTAGAGTGCCTTTCCCAAAAACACAAGCGATTTTCACAGCGAGAGTTTTGAACCCCCGACCTTGAGGTTGGGAGTCCAAGCCACAACCGATGCGCCAACCACTTCTACAAATATATGTATATATATACATATATATCTGTCTCTTATACACATCTAGATGTGTATAAGAGACAGGCGTTTGATCGTGTTAACTCACAAGCTGATCTATGTTATTTTTTGGGGGGAGGGCAGGGTATAAGCGGGTGTCTGGCGGGTACACCCCACCACTAAAAATGTCTGGCAGTGGCCACTCATGATACCTGGTACTATGCCAAACATTTTCCAGTAGGTTACCTTAGGTATATTTTTTTTTTTTATATATATTTATATTTATATGTTAGGTTTTATTACCACTTGTAATTGTACTACTAATTGTGTAGGTTAAAACTTTATTACTACACCCAGATCTTCATTTTACAAGCTCATTAAGTTTCATGAAGGTCATTTTCCTTCTTATGCACTTTTTAAAAGTTTTATTTATTTTGAACATTACTATCAATACTAATTAATCATTGTTACACATTACAATTACAATTACTATTTACATTATTGATAAGCCCACTCAATGCCTTAATACAATTCAGATGTTCAATTTTTCAAGAGCGTTTGCAAATTTTAATATCTGAACTAGACTCATCCCGAAGTCCAATTTCAATTGTGAATAGAAGAATTCAGGGGCTTTCTTTGAAAATTTCACCATTTGCAAAAGAATTTCTCCGTTCACATCTTTCATACAACTGTTGTAGTCTGACATGAGGTTGTCTTTTAACCACTTTTCAACGTCGTCTGTAGTCCAATTAATTACACTTGTGTGCCGGCCGTCCACGTCATCGCTTGGCACATTCTTCCCCGAAAAAACATGTGTTTCAGATACAGGAATAACAATATCTGGAATGTAATTGTAAATATTATAACTAAAAAGTTCGTTTGGATTTAAATTCGAATCTCTGGTTTTGCAGTCAGCAGAATTTATATATATATTTTCGAAATTACAACATGTGACATACAATAACTATGCCTTATTGATCTATTTTTCCAATATTTTCATGATAACGTGCAATCAGTCTTCATCATGTTCACAAAACAGTGTAAGTAAGAAGTTCCTTACATAATGCTCACTTCAATGAGGGTAACCAAGTCGGTAAGCCTATACTGTGACGTCAAAAATAACGTTTTATGTTGTGTTTTTTTAAATTGTAACGCGTTACAGTACGGGCGAAAATATTGCACAAGAGATGAGCAGATTATTATACGAATTTCACCATGGAATATTTGTTTATTGTTTTGTTTTTAATTTGGTTGTATGGATTTTATTGGAATACATTGAATTTATGTTGTGGATATTTATCTACCGCAATAGTCTGCCCCTTAAAAATGAAACAATTTTGGGTCTCCCTACAGTTTGTCCTCAAACCAATATTGTTAGATTTTCCTAAAATTACTTTGAATGTTTTTGTTGTCAGAGAAATAACAATGTACCTTCTGAAAGTGCTCTATTTCCGATTTCCTTCTGGATATTTCGAAATTCATTTCCAACGGAGGATTCACAAGTGAGTTTGAAGTACTTTAAAGTGCCGATGAGGTCGCCCAACCAACCATCCTCTACATAGTTTGATTCGACAATGAGTTGTATAATAGGCTTTTGGTTTTTATATGCATATGTAGCTTCTGCAAAGACGAAATATTTTTCATAAGATACCATAATAAATCATAGCATTAAAGATGTGTGATTTTGAAAGTCACTGTAGCTCTCTCAAAGCCACTTTTGTAAATATAATCTTAAAAGGCTCCGTTAGTTGGGCACAGGTTCCTACTACTTTTTTAAATAAGTTAGGACCAGATAATATGATTTTTTAAATGAATTAGGCAAAATAAAAAATACCCCAAATTTAAATTTAAATCAGATCCCATTATTTTATTGCCAGGTTATTTTAGCATGGTATTCATCATGCAGGTATAAACACCTATATCAGCGGAAGATATAAAGAGTGAAGTTATACGGGGAAATCATGTATTTAAAAAAGGCAAATATAATTCTTTACCTTATTCAAAACACTGGGTTAATTCAGAAATAATACATATCAATGATCTTTTAAATAAAGATGGCATATTATGCCAATATTATATTTAAAACAAACTTAAATCTTCGGCAAATTGTTTAATTGAATTAAAAACAATAACTGAATCTATTCCGGTTTCATGGGAAGAAAAAGGAAGAAAAAAATACGTGAAAATCTATAAAAACTAGATTGTATACGTTAAAAAAATAAACAAAATATACAGGTGCTTAAGACAAAAGATGTTTATCCTTCAACTAATATCGAAAAAATCTGTAAAATCTCACATTGAAAATAAGTGAGAAAATAAATTAAACATCAAGATAAATTGGCATAAAGTATGGCTGTTAAACTTATTAGGATTAAAGGAAGATTACTAATGGATTTTAGTTATAAATTTATTTTTAATCTCATACTATGTCGAAAAAACGTATTTAAATGGAAACGTATTGATTAGTCTCTGTGTAAAATACGCAAAATTGAAGACGATTCCAAACACATGTTATTTCATGTAAAGAGATTAAAGATTTTTGGAATCAGTTTAATTAATTTTTACATAAACTGGACCTCTCAAATGTTGTTATTACATTACGTTCACTTATTGTAGTTGACCATTTAAAACGTCATGATTACTTTTAAATTAATTATATATTAGTTCTTGCCTCATTCACAATTTTTAGATTTAGAATGAAGTATTATGATTGTTCATCAAAACCAGATTTATTCAATATTTCTTTAATGAATTAGAATGGCTGTATATTTGGAGTTTCTTAATTATTTTGATAGATATTTAAGTTATAGAAAAATGGAAAGGAAGGTTAAAAAACGAAAAAGAAAGAGGAAACCTGAAAATGTTTTGCTTTTTTGGCAGTGGTAAAAAAATTCTAGACATATATAGTCCTATATCGTTGTTGAATAAAAGTGGGTGAAATGTCCACAACGGAGGAAAAAAATTGAATCATATATAATAATAAATAAAATAAATCTTATCATAGATCATAATAATAGTTCTACTCTAGACCGAGAAATTCTTCGTGATTCTGGAACTTTCAAATGCCAGAGATCCTGAGCTCAATCTTTGTAAAATTTACTTAAAAAACGAATTACAATCTCAAAAATAGATAGAACACTGATACAGGACATTAAGCTATTATTTTGAAAATTATTAAATATCCGTGTACAGAACGTTGAGTTAAAAATATTGAGTTATAGACGACAAATATCGCCCTCTGTGTAACATCTTTATAATATCATAAATCAATATTTTTAATAATATGAATGCGATGGTTGAAGTTTTGAAGTTTCAAGTTTCTTTTATTTCAGTACAAAATGACATCAGACCCATTTCACAAAATAAAATCAATATAATTATCAGACACACAGGCATTTATTTTTTAAATGATTTCTTTTCTAAATAAATTGCTCAATTCTCTGGATCTAGATTAATTATACTTTATTACAAATGCATATTTTCAAGGAATGTACATTTAAGTTATGTATATATTTCTTTCTAATACTTTTATAAAATGGTAAAGGTAGGAGAATCACTCATAACTTGCAGTGTCATTGTGCTGAATTGCTTATGGGCGTGGCTCGTGACTAGCAGCCGTAAAGAGGCGCTTCTTGGTAGATACATGTTCACATAATTCCACAACGACAGGAGGGGCTGAAATGAACCATAATATCGGGGTAACCCCCTACTCTTCCGAAAGATGCAATGGGTTCTTTAAAGTGCACAAGGGCCAGATTTATACACTGGTCCTCCATTTTAAGTCCTTATCCGAGAAGACTTGGTTCTACCAACCGAACCATGGGCGAGGAGCGGCTGGAAACAGCGCCGATGTTAAGGCTGTAGCTAGCGGCGCCCCTGCCTTACTGCTCGACCACTCGACTCGCCCGCAATGGACAAACAGGAAAAATTTTTATCTTCTAAATTTGAAGAGTCGGGAAAAATAAACAAATTCTATTTTACCTTGTCAATCAATAAATTATGGCAAGATACCCTAAAGCGTTAAATATTGTTGTATTCTGTACCTCGGATTTAAATTATAAACATAATTTTCACATATATTTTCTTGCTTAATAATATTGTTATAAAAGTGAAGTGAATTATATTATTTCTCCTCCGTTTTGAAGTGCTACATCTTCTTTGTAAAAAATTGGTACAATGCTATCATCAACAATTTCCACACACACCTAAAGCCAAAATTATCTAATATGTTTTATATTTCAAATGCCCAACAGTTTTGCCCTTTTCTGCCCAATATCTCTGTCTGTGATAGTTAATACTTAGTAGTCTATTATTTTCCATGTTGTTTATTTTTATAGATCATAAATAATGTCACCAAAATTTCGTATAAGTAAAAACACCACAAGGCACTTTATAAAGCAAGTAATAGACTTTAATGGTGACCACGGACTCATTGAGCCCGATCGTATAGCAAACATGTTTCGAGAAAACGATTCTCATCAGAGCGAAGATGACAAATTTTGCCAAAGCTTATATGGATTTATACACATGTATGTAAATAAGCAAACTAGAAAAGCGACTAATGAAGCAAACCACAAAACGTAGACACCACCCGTCACTGCGGATTGTTATGTAAATTAGTACATAAGAATCAAACAGCGAACGTGATATTCAAGTTGTAAATTTGCTTATTAAGGGATGGATTGTTTCAGATAATATGCAAAGCTTCCTTAACTTTGAGTTTATAAGCTGAATCTGCAGATTCAAGAACGGTGAAACATCTCTCATTAGCAAGATCCCGACAGCGTTCTGAAGCCTGCAAATGTTGAAAAATATGAGAATTCCCGTCCCTGAAGTGTTCTTGCACTCGTGTTGAAAGTCTTCTATTGGTTTCTCCAATATACGTGGAATTACATCCCACACAAGTAAATTTGTATACAACACGAGCACGGAACATTTCGGGAACGGGGTCCTTCACTCCTAGAAAATTGGAAATTTTGAACGATTTAAAAGCCAGCTTAATTGCAATTCCATGACAATATTTACTAGTAATTTTGTTAATTCTGCTTTGCGTATTACGTGCAAACTGTAAATATGGCAATTTAAAATAGCAAGCATTAACATTAACATTATTATTGTCTTTAGG
Source organism: Anneissia japonica (assembly GCF_011630105.1). Lineage (NCBI taxonomy): Eukaryota > Metazoa > Echinodermata > Crinoidea > Comatulida > Comatulidae > Anneissia > Anneissia japonica. The sequence goes on along the minus strand of NW_022707166.1, from coordinate 104,619 downwards.
GGTCTCTTTAGAACCAGAACAAAGGACGTGAGCATCACTTATTTTTATCCAGTTTATTATTTCTTAAAATGTGGTAATATTTCATTTTATATCTGTAATTATCATCAGAGAATCCATGGAATATTTTTCGTTTGAATAAGTCCGATTTATCTAGCTGCTTGTAAAATCTTATAGACTGTTCAATAAATCCTGACGCACATAGTTTATCAATTATCAATTTGCGATAGATTTTGAACTTATCATTAAAAAACCAACCTCCACATGTCTTGAATAGGATATACATACTTTTGTTCGCAGCAACATGGGACTTGCTAAGTTTCAGTATAGCGCCCTCTAATTCTAACATGAGGTTGTTAAATTTATCTTGAAATTTGGAAGGGACCTCTTTTGCTGATGGCGGCAAAGTTAATTCGTGGAGTTATGGTTATGGTTATGGTTTTATAGAGTTCAATTATTGAATTTAATTCCTTTTGATGATTTGCAGCGGCCATTTTGTACGTTACAAATTGCTTCGAAGTGCTTCAAATCTGTCAAAAACATCGCATTATAATTACATGATATAAATATGTTAGCAATAGGAACCAAAACAAATTTGATCTGAGGTTACGTTATACACGAGGGAATGCATATACTGCACTGTAATAAAGAATATAGATAGAGGAAGAACGAGCAGTGAGCGTATTTTGCATTACAGAATTGTAACGCTTTTTACAGTACAGGAGGTGCGTCATATCATGCGAGTCAAGCCCGCTCGCGGCAGTGTGTGAACTGCATATGCAGATAATAATATTTACAGGTAATAAGGTGGGGGTGGGCTGCTTGCGATGCCATTTTCGACTTGCAGAGGACGGCCTTTTCTAAATGTATATAAGCCTATGTTTGCATCAATTGCCTGTTATGTCCTATTATCTAATAACCTAACATTACATGATCTGCTGTTGAAATTTCATTGTTATTTCATAATGGCTTGTTTATATAATGTAGGCCTATACACTTGTCAATAACGAATTTTCACTTGTATTTGTAACGGGATAGCGGCCTATTTTATCATAGTACTGTAGTTTCGACCATGATACTGCATACTGAAATACATTCATACAGGGAGAAAACTAATACAGTACAGTACTGCACTGGGGTGGATGCAGGTTGAGGGTGGGGTGCAGACGGAGCAATCGCACTCTTGAACGTGTATTAAGAAAAATAATTGTTTTATTTTATCGTTGATATGAATTATCAGTAAGATTTTTTTAGGTGCGAGAGTGAAATTTCCGGGCACCTAGAGTTCTATATTCTCATAATTTTTGCACCTCAGCTCCAACTATGGTGGGGCGGAGGTCTGGTGTCGACTCTCACGCACCCAATACCGCCAATCCAGCATCCTTATGTGTATCTTCCCAGTTGGTTGAAATCCAGTTTGTCGAAACCCGGTTTGTCGAATTTAACTCATTACCGAAAACCCAGTTTGTCGAATCCAGTTCACCGAAAACATGAAATCCCAGTTGGCCAAAACCCGGTTTGCCGAAGCCAGTTTGCCGAATTTGAATTTTGTCGTCACCGTCGTACAAAAGCGCAGCACACTACTATTTTGAAATAAAATGTAATAAACAGCAATTATGTAGGCGAAATCGAATGTAAACTCAGACAACTATTTTGAACTAAATGTAATAACGGTAAATATTGTAGGCGAAACCGAATGAAAAACTCAGACTTAAAAACCACAAAAAAATTAGTTAAAGACCATCAAAAGGGCTTCCTGTTGCTCACTACTTTAATTTACTGAGCCATACTATCAGTGATTGAGGCTTTATAATCTTAGGCACCAATTTCAAATCTACTAAGGCTAGAGGATTGGGCGGATACCCTCGGGATATCTTAGCCTTAGTAGATCTGAAATTGGTGCCTAAAGATTAACTAGCATAAGTGTGGGGTGTGTGTGTGTGTGTTTGTGTGTGTGATAATATTTTGCATTTGTATAGCACACTTATTGTGCACTCTTGTATGCGAACCAGTCTATCACGTCACACAGGGCTGACCCAAGCCATGTTTGAGTCAGTCGTGTTTCATACTTGAAATCCTGAGCTGCACTGGTGAGATCTAACAAGACCGAAACAGTACTGTCTGCAGATTGGATATATATATGTATATATATGTATATATATATTATTAGGCCTTCTATCATATTATTATATTATCAGATCTATCTTACTTGGCTTTGGCTTGGTTTACCATGCCTTAATTAACTCCACCCAATCTTGCCATTGTTCTTAGGCTTTTCATTACACGTTTTGTATTGTTTCTTTGTTTTATTATAGCCATCCATTGGTTAATCTGCGTTCTGCAATCCCATTGGTTAACCATAAGCCTCTTCTTGAGCTTCTGTTATGTTTTTAATTCTATCTTACCATGTTTTATTTCATAGCTTGATAAAGACTTATAGTCGAAAGTACTCGCTAACTCTGAAAATAAATTTTGTGGCATATATCTGATACCATCTGACTCGTTATTTACTTTATTTGATATATA